>NC_056733.1:779406548-779534048 GCF_019279795.1 Protopterus annectens | reverse complement strand
ACTCCTGCACGTGGAGCTGCTAAGCCCCCTGCATCCATGTCAATTAAGGCTTTTGCCAGGGCTAAAGCAGCTAAATCTTCAAAGGCCGTGCCTGCTAAAGCCCCCTCTCACAGGCCTAGCTCTAGTACTCAAATGCTTAGTCTAGCAAGAGGATCTCATTTCTTTGATCAGGAGAACCCAGTCTCTCCCTGACAGGGCCTCTCACCCACCTCCAGAGAAGAGGCTTAGAGCAGAGCCCCCTGAGCCAGTTTCTTCAGATTATTCCTCTGATGACTCAGAAAACACAAATCCTCCAGAGGGCCCTTACTCTCCATATGAGGACTCTGATGCAGAGGATTCCATACCTTCTGCCTCTCCTCCTGAGGAATTTTCTTTTGGGGAAACCTTGCATGCTATGAGGGAAAAATTTCAATGGCAGGGCCAGGATTTTTCAGATTCTAGGAAAAGGCTTAGGACCTTTTTACATTTACCACAGCATAGGCCTTTAGCTATTCCTCCAGTACTTACAGTTGTGGATGATGCATTTAATGATGCTTGTACTGCCCCTGACTCACTGCCTCCGGCCCCTGCTAAGCCCGACAGATACTACAGGGTTCCGGACACACATTATCATTTATACAAGGCTCCTATTGCAGATCCTGAAACTATATCACAGGGCCCCAAAGCTGTAGCGGCTGCCTCTACCAAAAACCCCCTCCCCTCTGAAAGACAATCTAGGGCATTGGAGAGATGGGGTAAAAAAGTTTATACTTCTGCTACTCTTTCGGCTAGGGCCTTAAACTGTCAATTCCACATGATTCAGTATCAGGAATTTCTGTTAGATCAGCTCACTAAAAAACTGTCCTCGCCTGAACCTTTACACCGTAAGTCCCTTCAGGATTTGGTGCATAACACTCAGCAGGTCAGTAAGCATTCCTTAAAATGCGGCTATGATGCACTGGAGGCTTCCTTTAGATCAGCTATGACTGGTACAGTGATCAGAAGGCATGCATGGTTAAAAGAGCAATCCTTACCAGACCATGTAAAGTCAAAGCTTCTAGATGCTCCCATGGAAAAGCACAGTTTGTTTGGTTCCCCTGCACAGCAAGTGTTGAAGGTGGAAGAAAAAGCTAAATCTGTCCAGACAGTCAAGGATTTCTTACAGGTCCAGCCTCCGAGGTTTAGTAGGAACTGGCCTTCCAAGAATTGGTCCTTTCCAGACACCACCAGAGCACAGAGAAGCAGAAATAGATGCCCTAGAGGCAGAGGTCAATCCAGAGGTGCCTACAGGGGACGTCAGTGGCAGCCTAACAGCCAGAGAACTACTGCCACAGATCCAGCCACTACCACTTCTACAGGACAATCACAGTGACTTGGCTCTGAAACCACCTACCAGGGAACAACTGGCAGCACCCTTAGGCAGAAAATTAGCCTTATTTTCAGTAAATTGGCATTACATTACAGGAGACAAATGGATTTTACAGACAATAGACAAAGGCTACAGGTTTCACTTCCATACTCTTCCAAGGAAGAGAGGAATGCCAAACCTACCTCCAAACCAAAGGACAAACGCTCTACAGCAAATTAGACCACTTACTAAGGATGAGAGCTATAGAAAAGGTACCGGCTATGGAACAAGGACAAGGATTTTATTCAAGGCTTTTCCTAGTACCAAGAAAGGAAAACCAATGGAGACCTATCCTCGACCTGTCCGCTCTAAACACATATCTCATTGTTCCAAAATTCAAAATGCTGACCCTACAGCAACTTCTTCCCATGCTGGGCAAGGAGTCTTGGCTGGTTACTCTGGATCTCAAGGAGGCATACCTGCACGTCCCCATACGACCAAATTGCAGAAGATACCTCAGATTTCTTGCAGGATCAGAGCATTATCAATTCTCAGCATTGCCTTTTGGCTTATCTACTGCGCCCAGAGTATTTATGAAATGCCTGGCATCAGTAATTGCTCATTGCAGGCTTCAGGGAATTCAAATTTATCCATACCTGGACGACTGCCTGTTACAAGCGGACAGCAAAGACAAATTAACAAAAGATTTGAAAAAGGTTATTCACCTGCTGCAAGCCCTGGGATACACAGTCAACACAAAAAAGTCAAGGCTGTTACCATCCCAAAGGATAACCTTCCTGGGTGCAGAACTGGGCACATCAAACCAGATGGCATTCCTCACAGCAGAAAAACAGAAGCAGCTACCACTCTATTTCATGGCATTAACAACGCAGAACCAGCTTACAGCAAGGAAAATCCTGCAAGCCCTGGGTTACATAGCATCCTGCATAATATTAATCCCACATGCCAGGCTACATATGAGAAAGTTGCAATGGTACCTGAGGAATTTATGGTCTCAGCACAAGCACAGCCTAGAAACCCAAATTCCAATAATTCCATGCCTGAAGCAAGAATTCCAGTGGTGGGCCCAGGCCTGTCAATTGAACAAAGGACTGCCCTTCCACAGGCCTCACCCAAGCCAGACTATCACCACGGACGCCTCAGACCTCGGCTGGGGGGCACACATGGTGGACAAGTGCATACAAGGCTTATGGACTCAAGACCAGATGACCCTACACATAAATCAAAAAGAGATGCTGGCAGTAAAACAGGCAATTCAGACATTCAGACAATTTCTTCAACAGGGTCATTTGCTGATAAGGACGGACAGCACCACAGTCATGTGGTATATCGACAAACAGGGAGGCACACATTCATATCCTCTATGCCGGATGGCAATGGACCTCTGGAATGTGGCCCTGAGCCTCAACATTCAGCTCCAAGCCATATTTGTGCCAGGAAAAGAAAATCTACTAGCAGACATTTTAAGCAGAACCACCACGGATGCCCACGAATGGATGCTGCATCCAGATATCTTCAAAACCATCACAAGGAAATGGGGACTGCCAGAAATAGACCTGTTCGCATCCCCACACAACCACCAATTGAAAAAATTCTGCACAAGGACATACCACCCACTTGCTTGGAAGGTGGACTCCCTATCCTTCAGTTGGGAAAACCTGACAGCATATGCATTCCCACCTCTTCCTTTGATGCACAAAGTGCTACTGAAGATCAAGGAAGATCACCCGAGGATCATCTTGATAGCTCCAGATTGGCCAAGGCAACATTGGTACCCGCTACTGAGGAGTATGTCCCGGGAACCCGCATGGCCTCTACCCTTACTACCTCTACTGCTAACACAGAACAACTTCAAAATCCTGCATCCAAACTTGAAAACACTGCAGCTAGCTGCTTGGAACATTACATAAGGAAAAATAACCCAGATTTATCTCAAAGGGTTAAAGACATTATCTTGGAGGCTCGCAGACCCTCAACAAGAAAAACTTGTACAGCAAAATGGAAAAGATATCTCATTTGGAGTGCAACAAAAGGAGTGGATGCATCATTGGCAAACATAGCTAACATCCTGGAATACTTAGCAGAGCTTTTCCACAATGGTCTCTCCTACTCCTCCATTAAGATTCATGCATCAGCAATTTCAGCAGAATACAACATGGATCCTCCAGTCTTTTCTCAACCTCTACTCAGACAGTTTCTCAGAGAAATTAAAAATGTAAAGCCACCAAGGAAACCTCCATTGCCTACATGGGACTTGAACTTTCTGTTAGAAAAGTTGACACTTCCCCCTTTTGAACCAGCAACAACAGCAGAATTACAGTACTTATCTTGGAAGACTGCATTCCTGCTTGCAATTACTTCAGCTAGAAGGGTTTCTGAATTACAGACATTAATGGCAGTACAGCCCTTCCTTATCTTCCATCAGGATAGAGTGTCCATGAGAACTAATCCTACCTTTATGCCAAAGGTGGTCTCCAGGGTATCATTAAATCAAGCAATACACCTACCAACTTTCTTCCCCAACCCACAGAACGGGGGGGAAAGATTGCTGCATACCTTGGATGTACACAGACAATTGCGCTACTACCTGGACAGAACCAAGAACAATAGAAAAACTGACCAGCTTCTGGTAGCATATGCAACAGGAATGGAAGGAAAAGCAATTTCAAAACAAACAATCTCAAAATGGATAGGAAATTGCATTAGATTTTGTTACTATTTTCATGGAAAGGCAACTCCAGAAAACATCAGACCTCACTCCACAAGGGCTACAGCCACTACTACAGCTTTCTTACGAGGAGTGGCTACCAAAGACATTTTAGAGGCTGCTACTTGGAGCTCCATGCATACATTTGCCAAGCATTATAATCTACCTTTATACTCCAGATCCCGAGCAGGTTTTGCCACTGCTGTTTTGTAAGGGATCTTAACTACACCATAAACTCTTAGTGCCTCCTTAGTGCCTCCTCCCCCAGTTTGGCTATGGTATTCTACCCATTTGTTAAGACTGCAGATGCATCCTTGAAGGACATAGTACAGTTTTGTACCTACCATAAATGTAGATGTCCGAGAGGTATGCATTTGCAGTCAGGATTACCCACCCTCCTTCCCCTCTGTGGTACTCCTAGGGTATTTGCCCATCTTGTAGCTAGCTGGGGGAATCTATTATGGTGTATTTGTTTGTATATATGTATATACATGTTTATTTCTATTTGCTCTCTATTGTTTGGAAACATTTGCATTTATCCAAATTTAGCCTTCCTAGAGGGCACCTGGCATCTGGGGCAAGAAACACTGAGGAAAATGGCGTCGGCTGATGCCTTTATACCCGCTGAACTGCAGCTATGACGTCGGGTGAAGTGCGACATCAGCCGAGGCCAGACCCAGACTTTGGAATCCGGCCAAAGGGCTGCCTGAGGCCAGGACAACCCATTTGTTAGGACTGCAGATGCATACCTCTCGGACATCTACATTTATGGTAAGTACAAAACTGTACTTTTATGAGTTCCATTATGATCCTCTCCATAGCTTTGCAGACCAGGCTTGTTAAGCTTATGGGGCGGTAATTACCAGGGTCCGTAGAGGCACCGCCTTTGTGGAGTGGGACCACAGTTGCCGTACGCCACTCCTTGGGCACATATCTTGTGGTAAGGCTAAGATTAAACAGCTGCCTTATCTGCGGGTTTAGTTCTTCATTGAGTTCATGTAGCACACAGCCGGGGACACCATCCGGTCCCATTGATGCTGTGTTTTTAGCTTTAGAGAGAGCAGCTTTCACCTGCGCATTTGAGATGTCTGGGAGGCTATACTCTGTTGAGATAGTTATCTCTCCTTTTGGGGGGGAGAGGGGGGTGAAGTTTGCGCTGAACCTGTCTGCCAGTATGTTGGCAATGTCTGTGGGTTCAGTGATTTTTGTATCATTTTGGACTAATTCTGAGCATATCTGGGAGTTTCCACCCAGGTTTCTGACATAGCTGAAGAAGGCCTTATGATTGTCTTTTGAATCTATGGCAATTTTTTTCTCAAAGTTGGCCTTGGATAATTTTATGAGGGATTTCTTGCTAGTACTGATCAAAGATGCCTTCCCTTTTTGGGATTTTGCTCTATCATGTAATAGCTTTCTCCTCTTATTGTAAAGTTTGTTTATGGCTGGGGTCCACCAGACTGGACGTTTGCCCTTGGTGGAAAGAGTCTTGGTTTTATTTGGGATTGCCTGATCCATGCAGTCCTGAAGGTGTTCATAGAAGGCATTTGTAAGGGCTTCCGCAGCTTGGGTTGTGGTTTCCATTGGCTCGGGGGCCTTGAAGGATACCACACCTGTCTTGAGTAGTGTGAAGTTTGCTTTAGAGAATTTCTTCACTGTGGTCTTTTTTTCTTTGGGGTGGGGGCGGGATGTGGATTTCTAGTGAGATTAGTTTATGATCTGATCTCACCAAAGAGGGATATACTTCCGGTGTGGAGCATTTTGTCCCCATGTTTGTGATGATGAGATCTAGTATATTTTCTCCTCTTGTGGGGACGGTGATTAGTTGTTCCATGGCATTTGAATTTATGAACTCCAGGAACCTTTGGGCTAGAAAGTTGGGGCTTGAGTAATGTACGCAGTCTATATTCGGGTAGTTGAAGTCACCCAATATGATGGTGTTTGGTGATACATTTATACCCTCCAGTGTCTTCAGGAAGGCTGTGTGGGTTTCCTGAGTTTGAGAGGGTGGCCTGTAGCATGCTACAAATTGTAGAGCAGTTTTGCCTATGGTTAATTGCACCTGGATGGTTTCCGATGCTTCGTGCGTAACCACCAACCTGGGGGTGTGGGTATCCTTGATGAATATGGATACACCCCCTCCTTTTGTGGTATGGTCCGGGTTTTGGGGCCAGAACGCATGATATGAGGTAAAACCTGATAGTGCCGGGGTGCTCTCAGGAGCCTTGAACCAGGTTTCAGTCACAGCACAGACATCGATGTTCTCCATACTGAGAAGGGCCTCGAGCGTGCATTTTGAGATTTAGACTTCTGGCATTGAGCAGCATTACCCTTAGTTTCTTCCCGTTTTTGTTTTCTAGGGTGGTAGGTTTAGAATTTGAGCCTTGCCTAAAAAAGGCACTATGGGGTGGCAAGAGCCTTAGCCAATATCCGGAATCCCAGGGGTGACAGGTGCAAGCCGTCCCTTGCGAAGCAGCGTGGCTTGTCAAGCATGTCATCCCAAGCAGACAGACACTGGATCCCCTTTGAATGACACCAGAAATTAAGCCAATTGTTAAAGCTGATCATCTTGTCACTATATTGTGGCATCATTCGTGGTGAAGGAAGGATACTGCTCAGAGTCAGGGTCATACCTGCCTGGGCTACATAATCAGACAGCTCCTCTGTCTCTTTCCATGTAGTCCAGGGAGGTACGTCTCCGGTCGTTCACACCAGCATGGACAATGACTGTGTCATACTTGTACTTGCCGTGGAGTAACCTGAGTGCTTGTGTTATGTGGCAGATTCTAGCACCCGATAGGCAGCCTAACGTGACCTTCTTGTTCAGCCTGGTGAGTGGGACGTCAGTGTGTCTGACTATGGAGTCACCTATGACAAGTATGTTTGGTGTTGTATTTGGCCTTAAGGGCAGTGACTGCTTTGCACACTGATTTTGTTTTTTATGTGTTGTTTGTGTGGTGTCTTGAGTTTGCAGTTGCTTGGGTGTCTGCTTTTGAGGCCTTTGCTGTTTAGGTAAATTTTTACTCAGAGCCTCCGAGTATGTCTTAGTGTGTCTGTGTTTGATTCAGTGGTGTGGTTGAGTTATGTGAGACTTGTATTGTGGTGTGTGTAGTTGCCTTCTCCTCCTGCCTGGTCTTGCCAGTCATGAGTTGAGAGGGCTCAGCCTTCAGTTTGGCTAAATAGCTGCATCTCTCGCAAGTTATTAGTGTTATGTGGGAGGAGGAGAGGGTTGTCCGTGTACATGAGGCAATTGTAACATTGCCTCAGAATTCCCAGATTCACCAACTGGGAAGGAGAGGACGCCAGCATCTGACCCTTCGACATGCTAGAAAGAATTATGAGTTGGTATGAGACAGAAAAGTAGAAAGCTTAGCAGGGAAGTGGGCACTTCTGGGGGGTTTTGCAAGTGAGGGATTTGTATAATATAGGAGTGCTTGACCTGCAAAGAAATGCTTATAAGACAAGGCATATGCTTTTAAGACAAGTGCTGAGCTTTTTGAGAAGAAAAAGCGATTAAGATCAAGTGCTGTGCTTTTTAGTGAAGGTGTAAACTGTTTAGGTTCCTAACAGAGCAGTTCTAAGGGAAAAATTGAAGAACAGACTTTATGGAGCCAGAAAAAGTTTAACCTTGTTAAACCCGATGCTGCTCTAGTGGCAACTCCGCGCTAAAGCACGTTAAGGCGTGCTTGATAGCAGGGGCTGGAAAGAAGCAGGAATAGACACAAAACGGACAATAAAACTACAGTTTCAAGTCAGTAACCACTCCTACGGGGGGCAGGGAAGCTGCTCAATGTTATTCACTGCCACTTATCAACAGAGAGACTTTCCTTTAGCCCAAGCAAAAATGGCCTCACAGAAACTTACAAACAGTTCAGGAAACAGCAAGCCTGTAACTGAACTTTTTTAAATCTCAGAAAAGTGGGGAAAAAAGCAATCTTATGTATGTATATATATATATATATATGCAGTCTGCAATAAATTTGTGTGGCTGTGGATTATTTTGGTGTCCTGCCTTTGGATTGTTTTGCCTTGAACAGTGCTGGAGTTTTCAGCATTCGTTGTGCAGTGGCCGTGTATCTATTTGTTACCTGCTAGTGCCCTTATTTTGGGTATTTTGTTTGTTTCTTAATATGTATATATATGTGTGTGTGTATATATATATATATATATATATATATATATATATATATATATATGTGTGTGTGTATATATATATATATATATATATATATATATATATATATATATATATATATATATATGTGTGTGTGTATATATATATATATATATATATATATATATATATGTGTATATATCTATTTCTGACCAGTCATGGCAGCCCACTGTAAACTTTATTATGAAGTAGAAAATACACAAGATTTAGCAGCACTACAGCTTGCATATTTACAGCTGCACAATATAAAGTGTAGGGTATGTTGTCAGTACTATGGTTAGAAATATATCCATCGCATCCCTGCTTAGAAAGCTATTGCAGTTCTCTCTGTGCAAGTCAGGTACTGCATCAAGTACTCTTGTCAGCTAATTCCTCTCCACTGATAATTTGTACAGAAAAGGGTGACTTACTTCAGAATGGCATGCTTGATTTAACAGTATTGCCACTGCTTCTTTAACACATACCAACTCGTATCAATACAGGCTGGCTTAATTTCTAATTTTATAAAAAATTTATGTGCAGATGTTCATCGTGTTACCCTGCTGCAGTCATCACACTTGGGTTATCCTGTCGTCAGGCGGTCCCGCAGTCGTCCGGATTATCCTTAATGACACTTGGCTTGCATCACTCTGATGCTCTTGTAATGGTAGTGAATGCCTTTGAAAAATGTGCCCTTTTTAAATCACTAAGTGCCCCTTTTGCCCCCCCCCCCCCATCCTTCAACAGCTTCCAGCACCCCTGGTCCAAGCTGCTATTCAAACTCCTTGCTTAAGCCATACTTGAGGCTTTATCCATGTCTACCACAGAGTGACTCGTCTTTCATCACATCTTCATGCTTTCTGCAGTACTAATGCCAGAGTTTTGGTCTTTAAATGGTTATTGTTTCTCTGGTTTTGTTGTATGCCCCCAAATGGTCCAATATGGACTGTTATGCTGTTGACTTCATTTTACAGTCAGTGTTTTGTAGTTTGGTGAGGCCAATCACTGTGGTATTGTATGTGTAACTTATTTGGCCCTGTAAAAGCTTCAGTTTTTCTTCTGCTCTAGTATGTCTTGGTTGGGTACATTCGTAGCGTTCTATTACATTTTAAATAACATTTGAATGCTAAAATTGAAAGAACAGCATATTCAGAACTTTAGAGCTGGTCATCTTGAGTGTTAAACATAAGTATTACTTTTAACTTGTTTTTCATGACCTATGTTTTTTCTTAGTGTCAAGTGTACAATGTAGCTAGTTCATTTTCATTGGGGATTGGCATAATGGTTAAGGGGTTCACCTCACAGATGAGGTGTATGGTTTGATTCTCTCCATGCGTAATTTGCTAGGCTTAAAATATCCCACAAGGGCAGCTAGCCTAGTGCTTACCTATGAACTTCTGAAGCATAATGTCACACATGAAGTGAGAAATGCCAGAAGGAAATTTAAGATTAGTGTGCAGAGAAGCAATTTTAGGCAGAAGCTGAGAATGCTGATTAAAATTTTAAATGTCCAAACCTGTCTTTGTTTGGCCCATCTCTGAGTTATTCATGCACAAAATATTAGGGCTAAAAGCTGCCATGGGGAATGTAAGGCTAGGCTTATGATCCTCTCAGATTGTGACCTAGTAATTTTCTATGAACCATGTTTTCTTTCCATGCAGCACTTCTGGTTAGATTCATTTGTAGGAAAAAGCACATTGTGATGATAACTTGACTTTTGGGGAAGATTTTTTTAATTTACTCGCAGAGGTATTGACTTTTGGGGAAGATGTATTTAATTTACTCGCAGAGGTAATGTAAAGATCACACTTGGTTATTTTGACTTCCTATGCGATTTTAATAAGAGTAGATGAGAAGTATGGTTCACAGCATCATACTTCATTGAGCAGAAACTTATGTTGAGTGGTGAGCCTGTTTATGCGGTTCGCTGTAGCACAGTGCATCTTGGTAAGCAGAGATCATTGAGTTGATGCATCAGCTATTCCCCCAAGATGGTGCAATACCTTTTGCAGCATTATTACAGTACTTCTCAACTGCCCGGATTTTTGCAGACACTCCAGATTTTTCCTCTTATTTTAAGCCTGCTCCACAAAACAAATTGTAATTTTCTGGCGAGTCCTTGAGGATTGAAGTCACAAAATGTCAGACATTTGAGGTTTCAGACCTGATGGAAATCACATGCTAATGCACAGTCTGTTCTATCAAAACTAAGTTTTGAGAGCAATATTTAAAATGTGACCCTGTTTTGGGGGCTTTGGGATCTTGTCTTTGGCGTATACCTTAATGATATTGATGTTCCTTGGAGGGCAGTTTGAGGAAACGTGTATTGTAGCAAAGAAACTTAGCCCAAACCAGAGCATTTTTAAATGTCATTTGATATGAGAATGATTTTAAGCCAGATGAAGCTATCATGTTTAAGAGAAAAAAAACTATGAAATGCTTATATTAAAATCTGCAGCTGTATTTGTTGGCAGGTACTTCAGTGGTTACAAGCCAAAAATCATTTGGCATCTTGCTGTGCATTGTCTGACCCTCTCTAAGCCTGCATTTTTTTGCCTTCTGGTTCTCTTTATGTAGCACATTTGCCTTTTCATCTTGTGTTTTTATTTTTTGCTCCTCATCATAAGGGAAGGTTCTAGTCAGAGTTTGCTGCAAGACGTGATGTGTGTTTACTCCTGCAGCTATTGTTTTTGACTGTTTGAAATATGAGGGGGGGGGGTGCAAGTAGTAGCTCATTACTGTTGAGATAAAACACCAGAATCTCTGGTTTGTCATGTGCGGATGAGAAAGTTTTCATGTCAGCAGACATATTAATGATCCTGTGTTGGGGTACTGATTTGTGATGTTCCTTATTTCTCTGACAGCACAGTCTGCAGCTGTTTATAGCTAATGATTCTCTACTTTATGCCACTTGAATGAAACCGTGAACTGCTGAATGAATACTTGTAATTCCAACTACTTGCTGTGAACTGTTATGACTTTGTTTAGATAGTGTTATGGAAAAGGAACTTTAGCGTAACATATAGACCTGTATACTGTCATGTGGTACTGTTGAGTATCTCTCCTCTGTTCACACAACTCTGCACATGCTTGACCTTCTAACTGCCTTTTTTTTTTTTACTCTTACTCAACAAACCAATTGTTTTGACCTAAAAAGAAACTGACTGCCTGCATTTTTTACCCATGGTTGCAATATACAAAATAAATGTAGGCCTTTCTCTAGGGAATTTCAAATTATTTACATCTTGTACATCTAAATTCTATAAATGTTGTAATTGGTGAGTACACCACCAGACTGCTGCAGTCCTTGCTCAACTTTCCCCTCCCCCCATAGTCACTTCTCTTACCTAATTAAACTTAAGCTTGTAAAACTGCTGAAAACTCACCAATGTTTACCTAGCTCCCTCTGCCCTATCTGTACTGCTGTACAATACTTCTATGAATAAATGAAATATATCTATGACAATAATGACCTATTAGCTTATCAAGAAGTCGTAACATTATTTGGGAACCTGCCTTATTACAAGGGCTTCTGATAACTTTTTTCCACTCACTAACATACAGCCACAGTCTACCCACTCCATTTGCCCTCACTGAGGTAGTGGTTACGCTGATCTCCTACTCTACCCCCAATTCCCACCCACCCCAATTACAGCTACATTTATTTAGACTTGGCCACTCCACTACTCATGTGCAGCAAGTCAAATAACCTTGTAAATATTAACCTCCCAAGCAACACCACCCTTCTATCTCCTTGCTTCATTTTAGGCAGTGTCTTGAGGACAACATTCCCAGTGTAAAAACTCCATCAAAAAACAACCTTAAGGTTGTGCTGCTAAACACTAGGATTCTTAACACACAACTGCACTCACTGGAAGTCCTCACCTTGGAAGGCACAGACATTTATTTGTGCAGTCACTGAGACCTGGTTCAAGGCTGTGGAGAGCACTCCAGCCATACCTGGGTTACACTTCCTTTCACATGTTTAGACCACAAACTGAAGGAGGTGGTGTATCAATTTACATTAAAGATAAATACACCTCTAGACTGGTCAAACAGCATGTTTCCCTGGAGATGCTTCAGATGCAATTAACTGTTGGTAGGACGCCTACTCAAGTCATTGCCAGCCACAGAACCTCCTCCATGAAATTAGTACACCCACTCTGCCTATTTGGATATACTTAAGTCTGTCAAGATACCTCTGAACACCATGGTTTTGGGTGACTTTTAACCAAACATCCATTGCCTGGGTAAGTTTACTTGTGCTCAAACTCACTTGGCTAAAGGTTCCTCAACTTCATTAACTGCAGTGCCCTGGGCCAGCTGGATGACACCCCCACAAGGGGTGCCAACATCCTGGATCTGTTGCTTACCAATATATGGGGGACCACTGTTCCACCCCCACTGTGAGGTCTTCCCTGGTTGACATCTGACCACAAATCAGTCTCATTTGAAGTAACTGTCACACCTGAGCCCCCCCCCCCCCTTAGCATCAACTAAACTAAAAAACTTCTCCAAGGCAGATTATAACCTCTTACAGGACGGTGTAAATAGCTTCTCTGCACCCCCCCCCCGATGGAACTGCCAACTATGCCGAGTTCTGCACCAGTGCTTTATACAAACGCCTGTGTAACTGCATTGACTCTGCCATATATAATAGGACCAAAACAAGCTCCTTAAGGAAGAGCAAACCTGCTTGGTGGGCAACTGCCATTAACAGGATTTATAATAAGTGGAGGACATTGCTATCTGAGTAAGAGGGTGCGAGCCCTAAACTGGAAAAACTCCCTCATCAGCTTAAACAAGCGAATAAGATTTCTTGTCAAATCCTTCAAAGCAAACAGAGTCCAGATTAGCTTCCTTAACTACAGACAACCTTAAGACATTAGTTACATCCGTAACCTAAAAGGAAAGGCCCAGTTTGTGCCATACTGGTAGTTAAGGATACCACATGTATTGAGCCTGTGGACATGGCTAACCTGTTGGCCGATAGGTTCTGTGAAAACTTCACTCCCCTGTACCTTTCACACATACCCCATGACATCCCTACCACCTATCCCCTACCTTGTATCTCTAAAGAGCAGGTCATTAATGCCCATACCAAGGGCAGGAACACAGCATCTATGGGACCTGATAACATCCCAGGCTGCATCCTACATGGGCTCCAACAAGAATTTAGCAACACCACTGGGTACTCTGTTTAATCATAGTCTAAGCACCAGCTTCATCCCAGCTACATGGATAACTGCCACCATTATTCCCTTGAATAAAGGTTGTGCTTCCACAGCTTCATCCCAGCTACATGGATAACTGCCACCATTATTCCCTTGAATAAAGGTTGTGCTTCCACAGCTTCATCCCAGCTACATGGATAACTGCCACCATTATTCCCTTGAATAAAGGTCGTGCTTCCACAGCTTCATCCCAGCTACATGGATAACTGCCACCATTATTCCCTTGAGTAAAGGTCGTGCTTCCACTGGCCATGGAAACTATAGACCTGTTAGCCTGACTAGCTTGGTCTGCAAGGCCATGGAGTGTATCATCATGGACCTTATCAACAGAGGTGTAAGTAATCGCCAAACCCTTCACCCTACTCTGTTTGGATTTGTCAAAGGGAGATCATGCCCGTTAAACCTGGTGGACTTCTTAGAGACAGTCACCAAGGCCCTGGTCAAGGTGAAATCTATGTATACAGCCTACATAAACTTAGCTAAGGCATTTGACACTATCCCCCCCCCACTCAGGCATCACTGACAAACTCACCCAGCTAGGTATCAACCCTTGTATCATTAGATGGATCGCAAACTGGCTCACTGATAGAACCCATATACTCAAAATAGGGGAATCCACGTCCAACAGCAGACCTGTAACCAGTGGTGTTCCACAGGGATCATTCCTGGGACCTCTACTGTTTGGAGTCTATTTCTCCAAAGTACAAGCTAAAATTAAAGGACTGTGGCTGACAAAAGTTTGCCGATGACTGCAAATTGGGAGCAGTCATAGAATCTCCAAATTATATCAACATTCTACAAGAGAATCTTGCACAAACAAATGATTGTGCCAGAGTCATGGCCTTAAACTCAGTGCAAAAAATTGTTTTCTCCCTTTTGTTAAAACCAATGTTCTGCTAACTACCACATTAATAGCAACACCTTAAGTATGCAATCAGTGGTGAGAGACCTGGACGCAGGTTGACGGTAACCTTATGTTTGACCAGAATGTCTCCACAATGGTAAGAAGGGCATTCTATATTCCTCATCTTGTAAGTAAGGGCATTGCCTCCAGAAAACCATTTGTAACCTCCCTGTACTCTTCGCTCATCAGGCCAATAGTTGAGTACAATGCCCCTTTTGGTATATACCCTTCCAGTACCTGCAGCAATTGGAGATGACCGCAAAGGTTCCTCACAAGGAAAATTGTCTTCAGCATCGGTCCTATATGGATCATCTGAAATCACTGTCACTTTATTCTGTTTCTTATAGACTAGCTCAGAGGCGATCTCTGCCTTGCATACAAGGCAGTATCTGACTCTGCTTTATTGGAAATGCTGCATCTCCATAAGTCAACTTGCTTTAAAGACCTTTAATGTGGTATATGACATCTGTCCCTCATACAAGTTCTGTTAATTTGTCTCCCAGAGGTTACCACACCTTTGTAACAGACTTCCACTTCATGTAAAACAGAGCACCTCAATTGCCCTCTTCAAAAGCAATCTGGATGATTGGATGGGTAACCATAAATTCACCCCAGGGGTTCCACCTATGTCCCTCATGGACAGGGACAATAGGTCCTAATCATGAAAATAAGGCTAGAACTTGGCTAGGCTTGTAAGGGCCCTATGGCCATTAGCCTAGTAACTTCCTGTGATAATCAACAAACATAGAGGAATTAACCAAAACCACTTGTTTCTATCTATTCATATAAACATACTCCATAACCTTTCACTACCTACAATCTAGACCTACCCGCAAACAGTATCATCACATAACCATCTTGTACAACTTATTAAACTTTCTTAAGGAGCAGGCACCAACAGTATTTCTTAACCAATTCCCTCTGCCAACTAAAAGTATATTGCACAATGCTACCATTTTAATTAAAACACTCTCTTGGCACTCTGACTAGCAGCTCACCTAACCTCTTACCATTCCTAACTAAACACCCATCTACCCTGCCATGATATACTAGCCCCTTACCCATATCACACAAAATGTATACACTGAGAGATCTCCAGCAATCTACAAAACTACACTGTTCGATCACTTCACTTCCCCACCCCTTGAGGTATCATAACAAATCTCTTTGGTATGATAGATTTATAGCCAAATTCCTTAATACTCTTGTTTAATATAGCATCACATCTTACCTATTAATACTAAACATAAACATCAGAAGTGTACTTAATAAAATTCAACCACTGCATGCTACCCTCTCGCTCTCCTCACCAGATATAGTATTACTAACAGAAACTGGTTGAAGCCACAGATTGATGATGATAGTTATTCCTCCAGAGGCTACAATATTGTTAGAGCAGCTAGAAAGGATAAAAATAGGTGGTGGAATAGCTATATTGTTCAAAAATAACCTCATACTATAACCACTGGAACACATTATTCCAAATTTTAGTAACTCTGAAATAACACTACACCAAACTGAAAATAAGTTTTAACAAATACCTAGTCATAGTCTGAACATACATATACCACCTGATAATAACCTGGCCACCCTAGATTAGATCCTCTGCTGGACCTCTAAAACTTTACTTCAAGAAACAGTAATCACTGGTGATTTTAATACAGATTGTTACAGCTGTAATTCATAGAATCCCTCTAACCACATAAATCTTCATGGCTTTATCCACCATATTCAAACTCCTACCAGCATAGACAAAACTTCTAATAGACCGTCTATACTAGACTGGATTCTATCTAATAAAGAATTCTACTCACAATACTCTGGTTGTCTACCAGACAGTCTTAATGATCGTATACCAACTTACTTCCTTAAGCAACATACATACCCACTAAAACACTATCTACCGCCATATCAGAAATGAGAAAAAATTCAACACCCAAACCTTTTTATCAATCAGCCACTGTAATTGGACACCTTTAAAAGTCCTGCACCTAGAGGCAGCTGTGGAATATTTCAATTCCACCTTCCTCAGCATACTGTCCAAAATAGCTCCACGTAGTACTATACAGTCAAGGTCAGATTACTGCCCTTGGCTAACTAAAGAAACTAGAACCCTACTGAATGCAGAGAAATAAGGCCTGAGAAATGTGGCAAGGAAACAAAATCTTAATCAAAACCGCCTTACATATCAAGAATGGAAAACAAAGCCAGAAAAGAAGCCAAGCAAAATAAATTATGCAAATATCCAAACAAAACATAAAAAGCCCCAAAAATTCTGGTCAGCCATAAAAACGGTCCTACAACCCAGTCGAGCTTCAGCCCCATGCCCTTCTACCTCAGGCAACCTAGGTTCTACAGCTGAACAATTTAATAAATACTTTACAGAAAGTGTCCTATCACTCACCAAAAATAATTATTTCACCCCATCAACACCCTTAACAACATAAATACCTTTTCCTTTCAGCCCATCCCAACAAACACCATAAAAAATCTCCTCAAACTTAAACCCACAACTATAGCAGTTGATAAATTACCAGCTGAGTATCTAAGCCTATCGGCTGACACTACTGCATACCCAGTTTGCATTCTTATCCATTCGATCATCAAGCTGATAACTTCTCTCTGGAAAATCTCCTACATAATACCTCTCCACAAAGGTGGTAACACCACCAAGCTTTCCAGTTACAGGCCCATTGCCATTTTATCCCCACTGTCCAAAATTCTGGAAAGGTGTAGTCATTCTCAACTTGTGGAATACCTCACCACCAGTGACCTATTATGTACCTCAAAACATGGACTTGCAACCATAGTACTACAACTGCCCTCCTCAGCTTCACAGTCACAGTATCGAATGAAGACCATATCATCTCGACCATCTTTCTTCACCTCTCAAAAGCTTTCAACATGGTTTCTCACCTGAAATTACTGGTAACGCTCTCCAATCTAAATAAATCGCAGCCTCTCTGCATTTTATTTTTATTTATATACTTACGGGAAAGTACCCGCGATGGTGGTGCTGCGATAGCGTTGTTGCCTCAGTAAGCCGCTGTCCGGTTCGATTCTCAACTAAAGCGTCTTCTGCGTGGAGACATGCATGAATGGGCATACCTTCGTTGAAGGTTGCGAGTCAGGCCTGGCAAGCCGGTATGTAAAAATTAACTGCCAATCATTATCAGACCGGAGTTCCGCTGTGGCGACCCCTAACCGGGAAAAGCTGAAAGACACAAACAAATATACTTATGGGAAAGTCCGACTGGGCCAAAAGCCCATTTTTCAGCAGAGGCCTGGAGAGGAAAAACTCCACAAGTATAAGCAAAATACAATAATTAGATTGTACAATAGTATACATACAGTAAGATGCAGAATAGGCATCTACTTAGTCTATACAAAGAAGTATTCAATAGTTTTCTAGTAGTTACAGTTTCAAAAAGAAACCAGCATTTCAGTAAAGATCATTGTGAGAAAAATAAAATTAGTACTGTCCATATTAAATAGTTATGAACAAATAAGATTGCCTTATATATTTAAAAGGAGAGGGAGAAAGTGAAGTAAGGAGTGGACAGTGTGTTGAGAGAGTTATAGATATAAGCTTACAAGTAGAGCCACAAACAAAACAAACCCCACAAATACAAGTCTGAAAGAACCGGAACAACACTTCTAAAATCCAGTAACTTCTTTATTCAGTGAAACTAAAATACGATCCTTCCATACACAAACTCTTAAGACATATCCCAAAAGTTCTTGTCTGAAATCAAATCCTGGCTTTCCGAAGTACAACTTGTACTAAACCCCAATAAAACAAAACTTATGATTTTCCATCCTACTAGAGCCACTGACCCCCCCCCCCCCCCTTCCCCAGAAAAGCTAACAATCATCACACCAGTAACCTGTACAAAACTCCTGGGTGTCTTGATTGGCAACAGCACAAAATTTGCTATGCACATATCCCAAACTATGAAGTTCACAAAAAACTAGGAACACTTTATAGAATCAAGCCGTTTCTAATTCATAATATAATATCAGTAGCAAGATCACACCTTCAACTGTGTACTGTATGCTTCTCCCATTTTTACCAACCTGAAAAATGCTGATTTAAGAAAACAAACTTGTTATAATAAAATTGCAAAATTTGCTACAGATTTTTCATACCAAACGCATCACTGTCTAGCATTGAAGCAACTGTTTTGGATGGAACTTCCCCAATTACTAGTCTATAATCAGCTGATAACAGTCCAAAAACTACTTTTTCACCCAGAAAAACATCTCCAAAACATAATTGAACCGTATGCCAACAACAGAGTATTGTGCTCCAACAACTTGCTTCTAAAAGTAAAGCAAAGCTAGGAATTCACTGCAGGTTACTAGTTATCTAACCACACAGCCAAAGCCTAGAACTCTGTCCCACAAATTGTAAGATCTATTTCAAACACTGCACATTTTTAAAAAATTACATCAACATTTTTCTAGTTCATGGTTATGCTCAAGTTAGCACAATTCTTCTGCAAATATTCCTCAGTTCAATGCAGAAACAGTGCTATGAAAACTGTCCACTTCCCTGTCTTACTAACATACAAATTATAAAAAAATAAAAGCAAAAAGCCGGTAGAAAAACACTTTAATGGGATAAAACACCTTCAGTAAACACTTTCGTCTCTAACAATCCAATGAGACTTCTTCAAACTGAAAGTAATTCACACAAAATTAACATGTATACTATTAAAAGGATCACATGTCCCAAAGCTAATTCATGCCTTAACTCTTTACACTTGAAGTAGATAATGAAATCTTCATGATTATTTAAACCAGGAGGATAGCAAGCGTTTAATCTCATTTGCCGTGAATATTCCAAGCAACCCAGCTCTTCTGGATTTAACAAGAATTCAGTATTTATAGCATCTAATAGCAAAAACTTAACTCTGTTTTACAGGTGCCATTCTTATAATGTCTGCCTAAAGCATTCCTATAATCAGCTATGATAGCGTATTATGTTCATAGATTCTTTTGTACAATTTACGAGTTGCACTACCTATATGAAAAGACACAAGAAATGCAGAAAGCAAGGTAAACCACAAACACAAGTATATACCATTTACACTTGCTCTGTTATCTATAACAAGATCTGCAGTTTCAGTATATGAATAATTACACATAATGCAATTAAAACCATTAAACATATCCCTTTTTTTCACTCTTGCTTCTAGGCATGTTTAATTTAGCCTGAAAATAATTCTTAAAACTCTTAGCCCTTTTTTGTGTAAAGGGTGTTCCCCTATCACACTTATTTCAGTACTGCCTCCAAAAAGTTTGCAGTGTTTAATATTATTTTTTTATGGAAACTGAATAAACACTATTTACAATAGGCATCATAATTCTGTTTTCATTTTTATGATCCTTATTTGTTTTTGAATAATGTTATTTGAATTTTAAATGTGATAGGGGAACGCCCTTTATTTACACAAAAAAGGGCTAAGAGTTTTAAGAATTTTCAGGCCAAGTTAAACATGCCTAGAAGCAAGAGTGAAAAAGGGGGTATGTTTAATGTTTTAATTGCAATGTGTAATTATCCATATACTGGAACTGCAGATCTTGTAATAAATAACAGTAAGTATAAATGGTATGTTTTCTTGTAAGTGGAAGTTTGTGGTTTACCTTGCTTTCTGTGTTTCTTTTATGTCTTTTTGTATAGGTAGAACTACTTGTGAATTGTACAAAAGAATCTATAAACATAAACATGTTGTTATCATAGGTGGTGATAGAAATGCTTTAGGTAGACATAAGAATGGCACCTGTAAAACTGAGTTCAAGTTTTTGGTATTGGATCCTATAAATAATGCTGAATTCTTAAATCCAAAAGAAGAGCCGAGTTGTTTGGAATATTCATGGCAAGTGAGATTAAATGCTTGCTATCCTCCTGGCTTAAATAATCGTGAAGATTTTATTATGTACTTTAAAGCGTAAAGGGTTAAGGGATTAATTAGCTTTGGGACGTGATCCTTTTGACAGTATAAATGTTAATTTTGTATGAATTATTTTAAGTCTGAAGTCTCATTGGATTATAAGAGAGGAAACTCTTACTGAAGGTGTTTTTACCCCCATTTAAGTATTTTTCTACTGGCTTTTTGTTTTTATTTTTCAGTTAAGTATCATTTTTTTCACTGTTAATATATTTTTAACATACAGTTGTCACTGTAGCTTACTCATTTGCTAAAATACTGCCATATTCCTCTTACTTCGTTCAACCAAATCTAGTTTCCACATAAGGAGCTCATACCCATTTCTTTCTACCCCCAACAATAATCTCAGAGCCGTTACCAACTGTGTCCCAACTGTTCAACTTCATATCATCAAAATTTCATTTCATTGAAATTCATATCATCGAGACCAAATAGTCAAACTCATATAGAATCTCAAATCATTGAAAACTGTAAAGCAACTAGAAATAACATTCCACAAAGTTTTTACTACTTTTGCCACCCCCCCCTGCACCCCCACACCCCCCATAATTAAATATACCAACTCCAAGGTCACACTATAGTGGGGGGAAAAGGTAATTTCCTAACCCCTACTGTAGTGCGACCTTGGGAGTTGGTATATTTCAGTACGGGGGTGTGTGGGGTGGCTTTGCCCCCCTGCATAAACGTAGTAAATAGTGTCTGGGATGTTATTTCTAGTTGCTTTATAGTTTTCAATGATTTGAGATTCAATGCTATTCGACGAAATGGGTTTTCGACGATTTGGTCTGGATTATTTGAATTTCGATGATAGGAAGTGGAACCGTCCCAACACATTTCTTGTGTATGAAAGTATTTTGCCACTAACATTATACTTACAATTACGCATTATTTTTGATTTAGTATGTATTGCATCTAGTTAATTTGTAAATATTAGGTGCATCACTGTCTGTCCTATTACATTCTGTGTATGAGTTTGTCATACACATATGTAAACAGTTCCTCATTGCTTCTCATATTCTAATTGTATGTGGAGATTTTCTTCCTGGGCCTCTGCTGAAAACTGGTTTCACCCAATCGAACTATCCCAGTAAACAAATGTTAAGTAAAAAATTGTCTGCCTTTGAATTGTGGTGAAAAGATCCAGGTTTCCTCCACTCGTTCAAACAAGCAGCATTTGTTCATATCTTCCACTTCTGCTATAATACCTCATTTAACAGTGTCTATTTTGAGTTTGTATTGGCCCCTAAACTGCAGTAGGTGCACAGGATAAACTCTTGTACAGGAAATGCAGACTGATGCAAAATGGTGTGGTAGAGGCATTATAAACTATTTACATGGGTAAAAGAAAAGGACTAATGTGATACGTACTGTATGGTAGTATGAAAAAGTAAAATGTGCATTCAAGTACCTTTTTGCCAAGGTATGGTTCATTGACTATTAAAAATGAAAGCTTTGTCTTCAGGAATTGCCTCTAAACTAATGTACCCCTCTCAGAAAAGTCACATAGCGTACTAAATCACTTTCCTTAATTTTATTTACTTTATGTACAATATGTTGCCAGTTATTTATTTTCATATTTTGGTTCAGAAGTATATCACATTCATGAGTATTCTGTGCAAGAGGGAACCCAATAGTAAACCCAGTGAAATAATTGTAATTTTTTTTGATAGTTTGGAAACTTCTATGAGATACTTTGAAGGTAATTGGAAATGCTGGACATAAACCTAAATAATGGGGGGGGGGTGCAAAGGTTCAAAAATAGGAACAATTTTTCAATATTGTTCTTACAAACCTAGATCATTGGTACAATAGCAGGTTTTGCATTAGCATGAATTTTCTGAAGAGAATAAGTCTAAAACTCAAATGTCTGTCATTTTCTGACTTCAGTCTTTACTGATTTGCCAGGAAACCAAAATTTTATGAAAAATGCTCCAAAATGAGGCAAAAATCTGGATGTTCTGTGAAGAACTGTACAATTGAGATGTATGAGCCCATAATATAAATGACTGATAGTAAAGTGGCATAGATTCCTACTTTTGTGGCATAGTTAAAGACTTGCTGTTTTGCCATTTAAAGGAGCGTGTGTATCTGATGGGGCCAGACCCTATCTTCCTCATTCCAATGCCTTTAAGACTAGAGCTTACCCATTTAGTATAGGCATTTCATATTCTTTTTTTCATTCATGTATCTTGGTCAACATTCAAAAGTCTTAATTTTCTCTTAGTGTTGTAGTTACTGTGGATCAGTAACTTGTGGCGGCAGGTGTGAATAAGTTTAAAAGGGGAAACAAATGTTTACTCTGTCTTTTTTTCCTGGTACTTGGTTGAATGTGTTGTAACAGCAGATTTTGTGTATGCATGTACATGAGTCTTTCTCCTTCTACATAACTAAGAGAGCAAAGTGATTGAATACAGATGTGGATAGGAAGGTGATGAATAAAAATCCAGTCCACAGTAGTAGTATTCTAATGTGTGAAAAGCCTAAAGATGAGAAATGACTTAAATTTCTTATTTTTAAATGGAAATGGCACAGTTTGGTAAATTAGAAATTTGCTTTTGTGTAGTTAATGTATTAAATGTCTCTTGCCAGTCCACTAGAAACATTTAAGCTCTGTCTTAGAAACAGAGATAACCTACTTCTTGTATTCTGTCTCAAAAGTAAAGTATGTCTGAGTAACAGGGTGCCAAAGTACCCCATCTAGTTGTGTAGGATTTGTTTTTATAAACCAAATCACCAACAAAGTTACACTGTAACATATTCACCAAAAACTAGTTCTGTGAATTTTGCTTCACCAGGCTGCCCCTGACCTGTATCATTATATGCTGCCGTAAGAAAAAATATCGTGTGGCATTATGGCATCCATCACGAAGCATCAAGAATACAGCCAGAGCTTACTGCCATGTATTTGTGTATCGATATGCCTTCTACCTCCTCATTTACCTAATATTTAAATGTATGCATATCCCTAAAATGTTTATCCTGTCCACTTAGAAATGTGCACACCATTTTTAGCTTTTATTGTTTCCCACACTCCAGGCCAGCAGCCATAAAAGGCTACTTAAGAGGCATATTCCCATCTCTGTATTTACTGTGTACAAGTCTGTGTTGCAGACATCAGGTTAAGGGTCTAAATGTTTTGGGGTTGGTTTCAGTGTATCAAAGAACTGAAAGTTCTGGATATGCAAACAATAGAAACATACAAAATTCCACAACAAGATTGGCTAACTATGCAAAGCATTCTGATGTATTTGCAAGATTTATGCAGAATAATTAGTAATTCTTCGTTTAAAGAAATGCCTAAGCTTACAAAATACCTATATAAAATCATATATAATTATGACATGGGAAATAGTGTTTCAAAATTTTACAAGATATTGATAAATTATAAAACACCCAAATCCTCATATTGGAATTATATAACAAAAGGACACTCATTACAGCTAACTGAAGAAATTATATCAAATATTTTATCAATAAAACGTACATCCTTACACAATACTGGGAAGTTTTTAATTGGAAACGTTTGCACAGAGCATTCTTAACTCCAGTTAGAATTACTAAAATTAATTCTTCCACAAAGGGAATATGTTGGAGGTGTGAGCAAGTACACAATGCAGATTGGAACCACATTTTCTTTGATTGTGTTAAAATTAAGCCATTTTGGAATGGTATTAAAAACTTTCTACAAGCTTTATTTAATGAATCATTTTATTTAACTAAAGCTCTTGTATTATTAAATGTGAACGAAGGTCCTCATTTGAATAGGTCAAACGTATCTAGTGTGGACTGCACTTGCAATTTCAAGGAAGTGTACAAGAAGAAGATGGAATACAAGCACAATACCAACTTTGGAAGACGTCTACAGCCTACTGAAGACTACAGCATTTTTGGAAATTAAAATTAAAGAATTAAGGATTCATCCTAAGCCTTTTATTTAACAACCCTTGAGGAAAAGTCTTATCAATTGACACTTTTACAATAACTGAACAGATATACTCTAACTGGATTGTTATACCTATAAAGTAATTGTATATATGGAGCTCTGCTGTAGTGTCAGGCTGATGTAAATAGTGTACATAGTTATTTAAGCTGTATACAAATACTATGGAATTTATTCAACTGTATTGGAAAAATACATTTTTGAGAAAATGTTTTTGGGCTTATGAGCCATATTGATTCTGAAAGATGCTTGGAATGAAAATCGACCCCGTTGACTGTTCTGACACTGTGCGCCCTTGCTTAATGCTGTTCTGACGCTGTCTGGCTGTGCGCCCTTGCTTAATGCTGTTCTGACGCTGTCTGGCTGTGCGCCCTTGCTTAATGCTGTTCTGACGCTGTCTGGCTGTGCGCCCTTGCTTAATGCTGTTCTGACGCTGTCTGGCTGTGCGCCCTTGCTTAATGCCATATCTGAATTGGTTGCCTTCACTGAACTCCATAAGGTACTAAAAGGTCCCCCCTTCATACTAGTCATTTAAGCATTTTTCTCTGTGCACTTCAGCTCCCTCTGTCATACTTGCAATGCTGCAGATGCCTCTGCAGACAGAGAGCTTTGAGTGCATCTTGTTTTACCCATTCCTAAATCTGTACCACTCCAGCTCCAATCCTGCAACTTAACAGTTGCTAAGTCAGTATTTTGCTACCTTTAAGATACATGTCAAGTATTCTTAAAAACATCTAACCACACTTTCCAACGCTTTCATGTATACATTGTTGGAGAAAACTCTAACTTTATCCATTTCTCAGGTTTGTGTGCTTCAGACTTCATGACCTCTGGCTTTAGTTTGTGACCTTTAAATTGGAGCAAGTTTCCCTGTATGCTGACTTGAAATCAGTTGAGTGAGTCAAAAGTGTGTGGTCTTGGTGCTGTCATTCATTTCTGCACTATCTCACACTGACTCCGCAGTTCTGATGGGTCAAAGATCCCTTGTTTCCGCTTTCCCATGTTGATATGCAGTAGTCAGTACAACACTGTATTGCACTGTTAAGAACAACATTAGTCTGCAAACTAACATGGAATTTTAAATGAGGGAATAATGTAGATAACATGTACTTATTACTCCATTTAAGCTGTAGAATATTTATCATAATGATGGAAAATAATGAAGTCTGAGGGGTAATTAAGTTTGCAGGGAAAATAGATGTAGGCATGTCTGCATTTTCTACTTTGCATCCAAAACAAGAGAAGTTTGACCTACCTGTACTGGGGTACTATGTATACTTGCATTAACGTGGCCTTTGCTCAGGAAAGGATCTGAGAACTGCATGACCTGTGGAGTGGGGTTGGGGTTGCCTGAGTGTCCAGAGGTTTCTAACTCTCCTTGCCTGGGAGGAGCGACTTTAGATGTTCCCATGGTGCCTGTAGTGAAGTGGGTGTATTTTTTTCACTATCAAATCACAATGAGTGCGTGAATGCTGCAGAGTGGTGGTCACTGGACATCATTATACCTCTGTAGTTTAAAAGGAGAAAAATCTGTACTCTCTGGGTACCTCCAAGGTGGTGATATAAAAGTTTTTTCTCCATTTTGGCCCCCCCATTCAGGACTTGCTCTTGATATAACAGGCTCTTCATTAAGCACCATTTTGAACTTGAGTAGCAAACATTGGTGGCCCAGTAAATTGAGGCATTTAGGAGCTGCAGGACAGTGTGGCAGTGGCACTAACGGAGGCATCTAGAATGAAGAGGGAAGTTGTGCTTTCTTTTAATACATAAGCAGAAATGTTAGCTGAAAGTGCAGTAAGTGCATAATATACCCAGCTTGTGGGCATCAGAAATATGCCAAAATATGCAGTTGAGTGGAGCATGGAGCGCCTACTGATAAATTGACATATTTGGTGGACATTTACTTCCCCAGATGCACCTTCCTAGGAACTGAATTGTGCTACTGAAGTTTGTGTGTGCACTGTTTTTGTGCATCTCATGTGGATGGGGGGATTTGTTCACCTGTACTTCAATGCCTTTAACACACTGACGTGGCTTACTAGTCAAGAGCATAGCATTCCCTAAAAAGTTGGCAGACTGTGCTCTGCATGCATCATGGCTAGCCACCAGCTAATGTGCAAGTCAGGACAAGCGCCGTGTTGCACCCCTGCTCATTCATAACCTTACAGTATTCATCAGCAGAGAACTATGGATTTCAAATTAGAGCTGTCCCAATCATTGCCTCATTCAGACATGCATACTGCCTTCAGAAGCAACCCTGGTAATCTGCCCCAATCATTGCCTCATTCAGACATTCATACTGCCTTCAGAAGAAACCCTGGTAATCTGCCCCAATCATCGCCTCATTCAGGCACGCATACTGCCTTCAGAAGCAACCCTGGTAATCTGCCCCAATCATCGCCTCATTTAGAAACGCATACTGCCTTCAGAAGAAACGCTGGTAATCTGCCCCAATCATCGCCTCATTCAGACACGCATACTGCCTTCAGAAGCAACCCTGGTAATCTGCCCCAATAATCGCCTCATTCAGACACGCATACTGCCTTCAGAAGCAACCTGGTAATCTGTCCCAATCATCGCCTCATTCAGACACGCATACTGCCTTCAGAAGCAACCCTGGTAATCTGGCTGCTTTGCCCAGTTGTTGTATCTAGTGCCCTTGTTCCCCATGTACTGCAGGTCTTAATCCATCTGGAGCAATGCTTCACAGAGTAAGCAGTACTACAAGGTTGTACAATTAGACGAAGCATGTTACTACTTCATTCCGGTACTGTGAAATATATTTGTCACAAGTATGGCAATTAGCATTACTAGTATGTGAATAAATACATCTCTGTACCTAATAATTCTGAAGGATAGTTAATTTGGAGTGAAATACTTAGTACAGTACATTTAACTTGCTTTTTCAACATTTGTTGTAAATAGTAAAAAACGAAAAAGCGTCCAGGGTATAGTGCCTTTCTAAGTAACAAATAAGAAAACAGAGGCACACCACGACTATCGAAGCTGACCCTTTATTCCACAAGTAAGCGCTTTCACATCACTAAGGACGCTTCATCAGACTTTAAACAGCACAAAATATAAAACTTCTTAAATAACTGTTCAAAAACTGTTGAACCAATCAAATTAAATTACACGCTGAATCAAGAAGCTCATTAGTATTTAAAGTTACCCATCTAAAATAAAAATAAAGCAGTAATAAAAAGCCCTTATTCACAATTCATATAAAATATGTAGTGTATTTGCTTACTGACATAAAAATCTTATTTTAAAAACTTTATTATAAAATGTTATTGTTTAAACCTTAATACAAACAATATACATATCTTAACCAACCAATCATTATATTTAATGAGGCAAAGGGCGATCTGCTAAAAATGGTTATAGAGAAATCCTCTCATTCAGACCATGACCCTTATCTGCTTGTAACTTAATTATCCGTCTACCTTCCTGTTTCTCTGTACAAGTCTTCATATTACCTAATCTCACTGTTCTATATACTGTTTCTAATACCATAAATGTAAATCTATGAACACAAGATCCCTTAAGAGATTACTTTATGAAACGCATAGTCCAAGAAAGGGTATTTTCTCTTGTCGTAGTTGTAATCAGTGTCCTTATGTAGCCAATTGTAACCTTTTTATCCACCCAGATCCAGCACAAACCTATACCTTTAATCACTATACAGATTGTAAATCGAGGGATTTGGTGTATTTAGCAATTTGCCAGAAATGCACCAGTTTCTATGTGGGTAAAACAAGTAGGACACAGAGAATTAGAGAACATATATATGCCATCAATAAGTTGGATGAGAGGAACGCCTTAGCAAGACACGTAGTACAACATGGCACTAGTCATATCTTTAAATACAAATGAACATCTTGATTCAGCGTGTAATTTAATTTGATTGGTTCAACAGTTTTTGAACCGTTAAAGAAGTTTTATATTTTGAAGTCTGAAGCGTCCTTAGTGACATGAAAGAGCTTACTTGTGGAATAAAGGGTCAGCTTCGGTAGTCGTGGTGTGCCTCTTTTTGTTTTCTTATCTATTTGTTGTAAATAACTTTTACAGATATGACGATTATTTCCTGAGTCATGACTACATACTTCCTAAACTCTTTGCACAAAGCCAAACAATGGGGAAACAATGACCCAAAACAGAGAATGGATTACAAATAAAATTCTTACATAAAGTTGCAAGAAAAACAGCTTATGCATTAGCATGCATTTTTCGAATGCTATGAAATCTGAAACTCTATTTGTCATATTTTAGTAACTTCCCACAATCCTCTAATTTGCTAGAAAATGACACGTTTTACAAAGGACAAAAAATGAGGCAAAAATCTGAATGTTCTGCCAAATGCTGCAGACTTGAAAGGTATGCTTGGGTAAAGAGTGTGCTGTAATGGTATATATGAATTTACGGTTTATATTGTGGATGGTCTACCTCAGTGAAAATGACGTTGTATGTGTTATGGTGTATGGATGCTAAAGAAGTTTTTGTGTCAATTCGCACCTATATAAATTTGTATAGATGTTCTTCGTGTTTCACTGTTGCAGTCATTACATTTGGGTAATCTGCTGGCAGGTAGCCCTCAGTTGGCCTGAATTCCAAAGTCTTGGGGTCCTGCATCAGTTGCTGTCTCTTCTTCCATGATGTCAGGTCATCAGGGGTATAAAACATGCAGCCAACGCCATTTTCTTTAGTCTCTCTTGCCGTGCGGTGCCCAATGCAGAAGCATTTCGCAAGTGCCGGTCGACCGACTACTGAAATATTCGAGTTTGAGTTTCAGAACCGAAGTCTTCACTAAAGCGAAGTACCCCTTTGGGGAAACTTTTTTCTTGCTTTTTTACCCATGTCAGAAAGTTAATAATTGTATTACTTGTGGGAAGCAAATACCTCATAAGGATTTCCATTTATATTGTATTCCTTGCCTAGGCCCTGATCACAACATGCCTGGCTCTTGGTTTTGTGCTAGATTTAACCAACGCACTATTAAGCGTCTGTATATTTTTGCATCAAAGTATTTTGGAAACTTATTTAACTACCCAGAAGTGTCGTCTGATAGCAATCAGACTACCAGGGTACATAAAAAATGCAAAGAAAAGGACAGAGAAAACCAGTAGAGATCCAAAACGGACAACGAAGCTTCTAAGCCAGTTGCCGGTTCGCCGGTACTCAGTGAGGCGCTTTTGCAGCCCCTGATACCCGCTACCTTCGAGTTGCAGGCCTCTTCCGGTATCCATGTGGAGTCTGGCATGGTGCAAGATGCTCAAGGTATTGGACAGATGGATGTATCTCCCTCGGATGGGTCTGGAGCCTCTGAGCAGGCACCGGCTTTGTATATCAAACTGACGACAGCTGCAAGACCAAAGACAAAAGCAACTTCTAAAACTAAAAAAACGATGCATGAGCCACATGCACAGGCCTCTATGCCTAAAAAACAGATCATCAAAATGGCTGAAGACCTTATTACCTTGATCAGAGGTACCCATCCCCCTCCTGATAAGAGGCCTAGGCAAGACACTGATTATGAATCTTCAGATCAGGTTTCTATTTCTTCTGATTCCTCTTCTGAGAAGGAATTATCTATATCTCCCTATGAGGATTCTGATGCTGAGGAGTCTATTCCATCTGCATCTCCTCCTGAGGATTATTCATTTGGAGAAACCTTGCATACTTTGAGGGAGCATTTTCACTGGGAGAGTCAAGACTTCTCAGAATCAAAAAATAGGTTCAGGGATTTCCTTCTCCCTCAGCACAGGCCTTTATCCACAATGTCTAAAAGGGGGAATGGCTAATTTTTTTTGGAGTCAAGCTTGTCCGCTGACTCCTTACCTCCAGCTCCCAGTAAGCCTGACAGAGATACTACAGGGTCCCTGACTCTAATAAATTTTTATTTAGAAACCCTGTTGCTGATCCTGAAACTATTTCACAGGGTCCAAAGGGAGTTAAGGCCTCAACAGCAAAAAATCCTACCCCCTCTAACAGGGATTCAAGGGCACTGGACAGATGGGGAAAAAAGTTTATACTTCTGCAACCTTGGCAATCAGGTCCTTAAACTGGCATATGCTTAAGTACCAACATGTTATGGGATTGCTGAAACAGAAAATGATAATTTCAGAATGTGCAGAAAATAACGAATTGCAGGAATTATTGCATGCAGCTGAACAAGTTGGAAAGCATACTTTGCAATGTGGTTTTGAGTTTTTAGAGGCCTCCTGCAGGGCCGCAGTTACTGGATCTGTGTTTAGGAGGCATGCCTGGTTAAAGGAACAAAATTTACCTGATCACGTTAAAGCTAAATTGCTAGATGCACCTTTACAGCATGATTCTCTGTTTGGTATTAAGGCAGAAGTGGTTTTAAAGAAAATGGAAGACAAAGCTAAGTCTATGCAAACTGTTAGACTTCTTGCAAGTGCAGCCGCCAAGATTCAGTAGACACTGGCCTACCAAAAATTGGTCCTTTCCTGTGTCAGACAGAGCTCAAAGGGGCAAATCCAGATGCCCTAAGGGTTCCAGATACCAGGCGCAAGATTCATACAGGTCAAAGCAATGGGGCGCTTCCACCTCCAAATCTGGAGGAGATAAAGCGCAAACCTACAGAAAGCAATCCCAATGACTTCCCTCTGCCTACACCAAGCACTTATCTTTTGGCAGCACCCATAGGGAGAAAATTAGCACTTTTTGCTCAAAATTGGCAGTTGGTAACCCAGGACAAGTGGGTACTAAACATCGTGTCACAGGGATACAGATTCCATTTCCACACTGCCAGTGGCAAATGGTTGGCCAGATCTGCCAAAAAAATCAATGAGCAGAAGAAACAGGTTGCGTCCCTTATGGATATGTGGGCCATTCAGACAGTATCAGAACAGGAAAAAGGACAAGATTTTTATTCGACTGTTCTTGGTACCCAGAAAGGACAAGGCCTGGTCGGCCAATACTGGATTTATCGATTTTGAACACATACCTGAACATTCCAAAATTCAAAATGCTGACTTACAGCAGCTTCTGCCCTTGCTGGGCAAGAATGCTTGGCTGGTGACTTTAGACCTAAAAGAGGCATACCTGCATGTCCCAGTAAGACAGTCGTGCAGAAGATACCTCAGATTCAAGGCTGGCTTAATGCATTACCAATTCTCTGCACTGCCCTTTGGCTTATCTACTGCGCCCAGAGTCTTTACAAAGTGCCTGGCACCAGTAATTGCATTTTGCAGACAAAGAAATGTAGAAATATATCCTTACTTGGACGACTGTCTCATTCAAGCAGAGAACAAGAACACTCTTCTTCGACATCTGGCATTTGTGAAAGGGCTTCTAACATGCCTGGGGTACACAATAAACGAAAATAAATCACAACTGGTACAAAGACACATTTTACAAGGGACAAAAAAAGAGGCAAAAATCTGAATGTTCTGCCAAATGCTGTAGACTTGAAAGGTATGCTTGGGTAAAGAGTGTGCTGTAGTGGTATATATGAATTTACGGTTTATTGTGGCTGGTCTACCTCCGTGAAAATGATGTTGCATGTGTTATGGTATATGGATGCTAAAGACGTTTTTATGCAAATTCGCACCTATATAAATTTGTATAGTTGACAGTGAAATACTAAAAACTTCATATAGACTGTGCAGTAGCTTGTTTTTAGCAATGGGATTTAATTTTGTGACATATGAGCAGGTCCTATTTTGATGAATATGTGGTCTGTAGCTGAGTTTCAACATTGTCATTTAGTGTGCTGTAGAGAGTCACTACTGTGATAGGTTTTGCACATTCTCTTTAGTGTTGGTTTAGAGAATGTAGTTTAGTGTGAAATTTACTTATTTCAGTAAGTGGCTGGTAGCAGATCACTTTTGAGAATTACTGAGGATATTGTGAGCCAGTTTTGTATGATTAATCAGGTAGCTCTGACTAGTTCAGGGGTTTAGTGATAGACCATGACTAGAGTTATTAAGGTAGTAGCTACAAATCTTAGCTACAAATCTTGTCTTTGCTATAGCTTCACTCAAGTTTAGCTAGTTATCAAGACCGAGTTAGTGAAATTCACTGAGGCTTACTGGCATCTATGGAGTTGGGATTGGGACCTGTACTACTTTAAGGTTGGGTCAGTTAAATTGTTGGACTTAGTAGGTTATCAGGGCTTCTTCTGAAGGGAGTAAGTAGCCCTAATATTATACATATTTTTAACTGCATTTGGTTATGTTCATACCTCCCAACTGTCTAGAAGTTTGCATAATGTCCAGATTTTTCTCATACTTTTGGTCTGTTCCTCATTCTGGCAAATCACTGAGGATCAGAGCCATGAAATAATGGCATACATTTTGGTTTCAGATTTAATATCCTTTAGAAAAATATTAATGCCAATATAAATCCTGTTATTGTAGCAGCTAAGTTTTAAAAGAGAAATGTTTAAAATCTGTCCCTATGTTTGGGCCTTTGCCCCCCCCCCCCCCCCCCATTTTGTTAGATTTTGTCCAGATTTCTTGCTCTAGGAGGTTGAAAGGTACGCTAAGGCTGCAAACTTATTTAGTTATTGATGCTTACCAGGAAAGTCCACTGGGCCAGAATGAGCCCATTTGTAGTGGAGGCCCAGGGATAAAAGCTCCAATATCACAATAACAAATACAATATTTCAAAAGTACAAACATTTGAAAAGCAAAAATCCAGAGTAATAAAAGGACAGTTTAAGGTGAACAAAATCTACAAATTTCAAAGTCATAAGGCATCTGATTCTGTAACATTTATAAGAGATTTCAAAATAAGATACAGATGGCTACTAATAGCAGTGTAGAGAGAGAGACGTATCCCAGATGACTGTAGAATAAGCATACTTGTGCCAGTGTACAAGAACAAAGGGGACATCAACAACTGTGGGCAATACCAAGGCATCAAACTCATATCACATTGCATGAAAGTTCTGGAGAGGGTGATTGGTAAACTGATATGCAGAGTAGTAGAATGTACGATGGGAGATGCAGTTTGAATTCAGATCAGGATGCAGCACAATTGACCCGATGTTTGCATTGAGACAGATACTTGAGAAGAAACTAGAGATGAGAAGTTTGTCCCAACTAGGCATTCCTAGACTTTGAGAAAGCATATGACAAGGTCCCAAGAAAGCGGAACTGGGCAGTACTGCGGTGGTTTGATGTCCCAGAAACATTGGTAGAATTAGTGCAGGCTATGTACAAGGACCCAATGACTCCAGTACGAACAGTGTTCGGCCTCACAGAGGGGTTCCCAGTGGGAGTGGATTTACATCAGGGTTCAGCTCTGAGCCCACTGCTGTTCATACTGGTGATGGACTACATTAGCAAACAAGTTGGAGGGGACTGGTCAACAAAGCTGCTGTATGCAGATGATATAGCAGTACAGGCAGAATGAGCTAGAACTTCAACAGAGGATAGGAGAATGGAATGGAAATCTGAAGGCACATGGGATGAAAATAAGCACAGATAAGATGGTGGTAATGGCAGCAAATTGGAGAAATCAGTAGAAGCTGAGAATAGAGATAGAAGGGAAGGTAGTGGAACAGGTAAACAGCTTCAAGTATCTGGGAGGGGTAGTTGAGGAGGGTAGTCTGAATAAAGAGGTCAAAGCTAGAATCAGAGGGGCTGCAGCCAACTGGCATAGAGTATCAGATGTAGCCTATGACAGAAGAATGCCAAAGGAGCTGAAAAGTAAGGTGTACAAGACAGTAGTGTGACCAATACTACTGTATGGTACAGAAACCTGGGCAGTAAAGGTAGAGCAGTTGATGAAGCTAGAGGTGATGGAAATGAAGTGCCTGAGAAAGGTGGTAGGATGTGTACTGTGGGACAAATGAAATTAGTACATAAGAGCAGAAGCCAAAGTAGCTCCAATTGCAGAAAATATCAAAGAGAACAGATTATGGTGGTTTGGGCACATGTGTAGAAAAGCAGAAGACAATCTGGTGAGGAAGATTTGGGACGGACAGGAAGAAGGTAAGAGGAAGCCAGAATGTCCAGCAAAGAGGTGGATGGATTGTGTGAAAGATCTGCGACAGTCGAGCATGTGTTGAAGGCAGGAGTGTGGCACTAAATCGAGGAGAATTGGTGACAGTTAATATGATTGGGTTTCACTGCTGCAGTCATTGCACTTGGATTATCCTGCCGTCAGGCGGTCCCGCAGTCGGCCAAAATTCCAAAGTCTTGGTCCGGCGTCGGTTGCTGTCGCTTCTTCCTTGACGTCAGTGCGCGGGGTATATTAGATGCAGCCGACGCCATTTTCTTCAGTCTTTCTTGCCACGCGGTGCCCGAAGCAAAAGCAGTTCACAAGTGCCGGTCAGCCGACCCCTGAGATTTTCAATTCGAATTTCAGAACCGAAGTCTTCTATAAAGCTAAGTACCCCATTGGGGAAACTTTTTCTTGCCTCAGACCGATGTCAGTAAAAGTTATTGTATTTCTTGTGGGAAGCAAATACCTCATAAGGATTTTCATTTTTACTGTATTCCATGCCTAGGCCCAGACCACGACGTCACTAGTTGTCGGTTTTGTGCTAGATTTAACAAACACACGATTAAATGTCGGTTTGATTTTGCTCGCCATTACTTTGGCCGAAGGTTTAATTATACCATGCCGTCGGAACAACCGACGACAAGAATACACAAAAAACACAAAGACAAGGATAAGGACAGGCATCAGAGGCCCAAAACTGACGATGAAGCCTCTTCTAGGCCAGTCTCCGGTTTGCCAGTTCTCAGTGAGGTGCTTTCGCAGCCCCTGACACCCGCGACCTCAGAATCACAGGCCGCCTACGACTCCCACATGAAGATGTCTAGGCCTCAGGATACTCAAGTTGTTGGCCCTACAGAAACTAACCCTTCAGATGGGTCCAGAGCCGCTGAGCAGGCATCGGCTTCTGAGGATGTTTTCAGACCTTCACAGCTTACCGTAACAACTACTGCCAAGTCTAAAGCTTCATTAAAGACAAAGAAGCAAGTACAGCATTCACCTGGACAAGCCTCCATGCCTAAAAAACAAATGCTTAAAATGGCCGAAGGCTTAATTAGTCTGATCAGGGGTTCCCACCCCCCACCCCCCACCCCCACCCCTATAAAAGGCCTAGGCAGGATACAGACTGATTCCTCAGACCAGGTTTCCATCTCTTCTGATTCCTCTTCGGACCATGGTTACTCTTTACCCCCGTATGAGGACTCAGATGCTGAAGAATCTATTCCTTCAGCCTCTCCTGATGATTATTCTTTTGGGGAAACTTTACATACCATGAGGGAGCATTTCCATTGGGAGGGCCAGGATTATTCAGAATCCAAGAAAAGGCTCAGAGATTTTCTCATTACCTCAGCACAGACCCCTGGCTATTCCGCCAGTGTTAGATATTGTGGATGATGTGTGTTCTGAATACAGTCTAAATCCTGATTCTTTGCCCCCTGCACCAGTCAAGCCAGACTGGTATTAGAGTCCCTGACTCTCACAAATTTCTTTATAAAAACCCTGCTGCTGATCCAGAAACTATTTCCCAAGCCCTAAAGGGGTAAAGGCTTCCACGACTAAAAATCCAGCTCCCTCTGACAGGGATTCTAGAGCATTAGACAGATGGGGGAAGAAAGTTTACACTTCTGCAACTTTAGCAGTGAGAGCTTTAAATTGCCAATTCCACATGCTTAAATACAAACAATATTTAGTGTCTCTGTTTAAACAGAAAATGAGCACAGTTTCAGAACATCCTGACTATAATTAAATGCAGGAAGTATTGCATGCAACTGAACAAGTGGGAAAACATACTTTGCAATGTGGTTTTGATTCATTAGAGGCTTCCTGTAGAGCAGCAGTTAGAGGATCTGTGATTCGAAGGCATGCTTTGTTAAAAGAACAAGCTTTACCTGATCATGTCAAGGCTAAATTATTGGATGCTCCTTTATAGCAGGATTTTCTATTTGGTATTAAGGCAGAAGAGGTATTAAAGAAAATGGAGGATAAGGCAAAATCTATGCAAACAGTAAAGGATTTCTTACAGGTACAGCCACCTCGATTTAGTAGAAATTTGCCTTCAAAAAATTGGTCCTTTCCAGTGTCAGACAGACCACAGAGGCAGATCTCAGCCCCAAGGCTCTTACAGACCATGACAGTGGGGTGCACCAACCCCGAAAGGAGGTGAAGACAAGTCACAACATTACAGGAAACAGTCCCAATGACTTCCCCCTTCAAATGCCAAACTCCTTCCTTTTGGCAGCTCCCTTAGGGGGAAAACTAGCACTTTTTTCTCAAAATTGGCATATAATTACCCAAGACAAATGGGTTCTGAACATTGTGTCTCAAGGTTACAGGTTCCACTTTCACACTCTACCAAGACTAAAAGGAATGCCAAACCTGCCACAAAATCAATAGGCAGAGGCACAAAAAAAATCACAGCCCTCATGGGCATGAGCGCTATCCAAAAAGTGCAACAACAGGAGCGGGGACAAGGATTTTACTCTACTTTTCTTGGTCCCCAGAAAGGACAAAGCCTGGAGACCCATACTAGACCTTTCCACTCTAAATGCTTACCTGGATATTCCAAAATTCAAGATGTTGACACTACAGCAGCTTCTTCCCATGCTGGGCAAGAAGGCTTGGCTTGTTACTTTGGACCTCAGAGTCATACCTGCATGTCCCTATCAGACAGAACTGCAGAAGATACCTCAGTTTCATAGCTGGTTCAATGCATTACCAATTCTCTGCACCGCCCTTTGGCTTATCTACTGCACCCAGGGTCTTCACAAAGTGCCTGGCACCAGTAATTGCATTTTGCAGACAATAAGGAATTCAAATATATCCATACCTGGACAACTGCCTTATTCAAGCAGAGAGCAAGGACATTCTTCTAAAGCATCTGGCATTTGTAAAAAGGTTGCTAATTTGCCTAGGGTACACAGTAAATGAAAAGAAATCAAAACTAGTGCCCTCACAAGAGATAATATTCCTGGGTGCCAGCTTAAATACAATGGCCCAGATGGCTTATCTCACGCCAGACAAGCAAGGACAACTGACTCAGTACTTTCAATTGTTGGCAACAAAAACCCAACTCCCTGCAAGAAAAATTCTGCAGGCCTTGGGATTCATGGCATCTTGCATACTTCTAATTCCATATGCCAGACTACATATGAGGAAATTACAGTGGTACCTAAAAAGTGTTTGGACTCAACACTGCCACAGTTTGGAAGCAGTAATACCTCTTAATTCCCTGCCTACAACAGGAGTTTCGATGGTGGGCACAGGCATGTCACCTCAACAAGGGACAGCCTTTTACTCTACCCACAGCCAGGCAGCCACTAACGGATGCTTTGGATTACACCTGGGGAGCACACATGGCAGGAAAATGTATTCAGGGCAAGTGGACTGCAGACCAAATGCATCTTCACATCAATCAAAAAGAGATGTTGGCTGTACAAAATGCCCTAACAGCTTTCAAGGACTTTCTGCATCCAGGACAACTTTTACTAAAGACAGACAACACCACAGTTAATGTGGTACATAAACAAGCAAGGGGGCACTCATTCATATCCCCTATGCAAACAAGCCATGACCTTGTGAAACACAGCTCTAACCTATCAGGTTCATCTGCAAGCACAATTCCTGCCAGGAGAGAAAAATACGCTGGCAGACTACTTGAGCAGAAACCTCACTGATCCTCACGAGTGGAAGTTAAATCCACAAGTATCCAGCATAACGCAGAAATGGGGGTGCCCAGACATAAATCTTTTTGCCACCCCAAAGAATTGTCAACTACAAAAATACTGCACAAGGACCTATCACACACAAGCATGGAAAGTGGATGCTCTCTCATTCAGCTGGAAAAGCCTAAAAGTTTATGCCTTCCCACCACTGCCTCTCCTTTCAAAAGTACTACTAAAAGCCAGACAAGAGAAACCACAGATGATCTTGATTGCCCCAGACTGGCCACGCCAGCACTGGTACCCAGTCTTGAAGAACCTAGCTCAAGGTCCACCATAAATTGTACCTCAAACTCTGCACCTTCTGACTCAACAAGACAATCAAATCCTGCACAGTCAGCTCAAAACTTTAAACCTGGCTGCATGGCAGATTCATTAGTCAGACAGACAACACCACTCTCTAAAGCTGTTATGGATGTCATTTTGGAGGCCAGGAGGCCTAGCACCAGGAAATCTTATTCTGAAAAGTGGAAGAGATTCTGTGCCTGGAACCAGGCTCAAGGCTTTGACCCTCTTGTCCCAAATATTTCTCAGATTCTACAATACTTGACTGAGATGCTGGACAAAGGACTATCCTTCTTATCCATTAAGATCCACGCTTCTGCCATCTCAGCTCATTACAACACAGATCTTCCTATTTTCTCCCATCCATTATTAAAACAGTACCTCAGAGGGGCTAAAAACATAAGACCGCCCCAGAGAGCACCAACACCAACTTGGGACCTCAACTTTGTCTTGGAAAAACTAACCTTACCTCCTTCTGAGCCAGCCAATTCAGCAGAACTAAAATATATATCATGGAAAACTGCTCTGCTTCTGGCAATAACCTCAGCAAGAAGAGTCTGAGTTACAAGCACTAATGGCAGTGGAGCCTTTTATCATTTTTCACAAAGACAGGGTTTCTTTAAGAACAAATCCTTCATTTATGCCTAAGGTGGTATCCAGTGTGGCTCTTAACCAGACTATTCATTTGCCAACTTTTTATCCAAATCCCCAGAATAAAGGGGAGAGGCTTCTGCATTCTTTGGACATGCACAGACAATTACGTTTCTATTTGGACAAAACAAAAGCTTTCAGAAAAACTGAGCAATTGTTTCTAGCATATGCTGCAGGATCACGGGGAAAGGCTATTTCAAAGCAGACCATTTCTAAGCGGATAGGACACTATTCGGTTCTGCTACATACAGCATGGGAAACCTGTTCCTACTAACATTAGACCATATTCCACCAGGGCAACAGCCACTTCAATGGCCTCCCTAAGAGGAGTACCTACCAAAGATATCTTGGAGGCTGCAACTTGGAGTTCAGTGCACACCTTCACCTTTACCAAGCATTATCACTTGCCTCTTTATTCCAGATCCAGAGCTGGCTTTGCCACTGCAGTGCTGCAGGGTCTCATAGCCACCCCTAATCCTTTATAGAGCCAGCCACCCTGACTCCGCTTTGGGATTCAACCCAAGTGTAATGATTGCAGCAGTGAAACACGAACATAGTACAGTTTTGTACCTACCATAAATGTAGATGTTCGAGTGTCTTCACTGCTGCAGTCCAGGTTACCCACCCACCATCCCCTCTTTCTTAGCTGGGACTTGTCTATACCTTTCAACCCTATACTACCTATGTGGTGTATTTGCTGGTAACTGAAGGTTTTGTTTCCCTTTTTTGCATGTTTTATTACCATTATCTGTTGCCTACCTATTTGGGGGCACTTGACATCTGGGGCAAGAAAAACTGAAGAAAATGGCGTCAGCTGCATCTAATATACCCCCTGGCACACTGACGTCAGGGAAGCGGCGACAGCAACAGATGCTGGACCAAGACTTTGGAACTCTGGCCGACTGCGAGACCGCCTGACGGCAGGATAACCCAAGTGTAATGACTGCAGTAGTGAAGACACTCTTTTACATTTATGGTAGGTACAAAACTGTACTATATCCTGACCCCATGTAGAAAAATGGGGAAAAAGGGGGACTGATCATACAAAGTACAGAAGAAATACAAAGTTTCATAGAAAATCCAATATGCAGTAGTTTAAAAATGGGTTGCATTTAGTTACAAAAATTGTCCAAAATGAAATTCTCACACCAATAGACAGCTGTAAATTTAGTTATGTAGCTCCCAGTGAAAATAGAAAACAAGAAAGAGAGGTCATCAGAGAGAGAGGGGCTAGTACAGGAGGAAGATTAGCTCTGAAGGGTAAAAAAAATCAGCTGCTGGCATCATGTGGTGTAGGAGCATTTGAGCAGTTGCATATCCAATTGGAGAAGAGGTGCTTTTGTAGGGCAGTTTTAAAGTTAGGACATTGTTCACTGTGGATAGAAGACTGAAGGTTATTCCATAATATGGCTATGATCCAAGAGTATAAAAGCTTTCCTGCAAGTAAATTAGGTTTATGAATGTGGAGTAAGTGTTGGTGTTCTGATCATAGTGGTCTAAGGGGGGTGGGGTGTAGGAGGTGAGTAAGGAGCTAAGGGCAGGGCAGGGCATATATTGACTTTTGTCATTTACTACTTCTAGTAGTAATTCCCATATGATCTCTCACACTCTGTAAATAGCTTTTGACTTTAACTGTGTGAATTTGTTAATGTATCTGCACGATATTTTTCCACTATGGGCAATATTGCTCACGCTTTGTATTTGATATGTATTTGTACTTTTACTTTTTTATTGGACTGCTGTCTTTACTCTAATCTGTTTCCTGGAGTTTTCCTCCCCGGGCCTCCACTGTAAAATGCTCTCTGGGCCCAGTGGACTTCCCCAGTAATCAAACTGGAAATAGTAGTTTTGTGTAGAACACGAAGTCTTTGTTTTACTGGTTGGATCGTTATTGTTTTCAGGCTGTCAGAATATGGGAGTAAATAGCATTGGCTTAGTTTTTGCCTAGATTTTGGGGCTTTGATTACTCCTGGTCAGTGCCCAATTTTTTTTGTAAAGGATAAGCTTGGGGCTTGTTTGAAGTTACTGATGAACATGCATGTTCAATTGTTATTGAATCACCTGCATATTGGATTAAATTTGTTCGTATGACACTATTTTATTTATGAAGATACTGAAGAGCAAGAGTCTAGTGTAGAGCCGTGTAGGGTACTATATTTTGGAAATGCTAGATCTTCACCATGTTGGCTAGTTGAGGCAACTTGTGAGCCAATCTGCGGTTCCATTTCATAGACATAATTCCTTGAGCTGTAGCAGTAATATAGAACGAGAGACTGTTGGATATTTTAGGCTAAAGATATGATTGCAATCCCCCCCCCCCCCCCCGGATTGCTTTGAAGGGAAAAGTTGGGTTATGGCCTAGTTTAAATCCTTTGCTTGTTCAAGAAAGTAATTTATTGTTGAACAGGTAATTAAGTTGCTGCATACAGACACATTTTAAGTACTTTAGGGAGGTTAAGATGGCTGTTGGCTTGAAGCTAGCAAAATCAAGCGATATGCCACCTTTATCAACTTTCAAACTGCTTTGTCACCTTGTACACAGTAGGATGACGTATGGCTGCTTCCACAATTTAGATGCCGTGGATCTATGTATGAAGCAGTTTGTATAGAGAGGTACTAGGATATGCAGTGGCTTTTGCAGTGATAGGTGTTCTGCTTGCAGTTGGTCAGCTGCTAGAGAGCTACTTGCGTTTTCTGTAAGATTTATAATGGCACTGGTAGGGGTTGTCCTGTCACAGGTGTTTAGTTTATTGAAGGAGTTTGCTGAAGTAATAAACTGGGAATTAAGCCTGCACTCTGTTACAGACCATTTCTTTTTGGAGTGGGTGCAGTTGAGATTTATCACTAAGATACAGAGGTTATTGATTTGATCAATGCTTGATCTCTATTGTGCATTAGTTCTTGTATGAGCAATGGGGCAGGTATTTTGACTTTTTTTGTATGGAGTGACTATGGAGTCTAAGATTTTGTTAGTGAATTGCTATTTAAAAAATTTTTTGGAGTTCCCAATTAGTTATGTTTAATCATAATTATGAAAGTCTGGTTTGAGTTTTCTTTTATTTTAACTGTATTATATTAGGTAGTTTGCTGTGTTAGTGTTTTCATATTGCAAAGGTTGTGTTATGGTAACAGAGTCTTGGCATAATTCCTGCCTGGGTAATTTTGTTGGGGTTAGTTGTCACTATCCAGTCCAAAATGTTCTCTTCCAAGGACATTCTGTACTAGTGGTTATTTGCATGCAATGGTTCGGTCTAAATAGATTGATAAATAAGGGGGTGCAAATATTTTTTGACATCTTTTCAACAGTCGTAGTGGTCTAACGTTACTGTTTCTGAAGGTATATTTGATGTATGCCATAGTAAAATTCCTTCAGAAGTAGACTCTTTGCTGATTGAGATGTATCGGGTGCTGGCATATGTATTGATTAGTGTGTTACAGTTTTGTATAACTGTTAGGATTTCTACCTAATTGACATTTGTTCAGGATCTAGGCCCTGGACTGCACCATACTGTGTTCTGCTTCATTGTATCAGAGTGCATGTATTATGTCCTCCCGGTGATGGTCACATATGTCTCATCCCTTTGGCTTTGAATAGACACGTGTCACTAGTGTCTATTGTGTTTATCTTGGCACCACCTCCATACATAGTCCCCATGAGTGGGAAGTGTAAAGCTGTATTTAGTGGTGTCTTGTGTTGTGGTACGATCATCCCATCACTGACGTTTATGCAATACATCATTCTGTTGGCTTCAGCTGCTGTCTTGACATTGTTTTCTGGTGGTACATTTGCATGGTAATAAGTTTCTATAGGTCCTTTGTTGGCCAGTTGATGGAATCTGTCTCTTCCCCCCTCTCAAAACTAACATTTGTTCCATGGCCACAGCACCTTTACATTTTTCATGATTAAGCTTCAGCCACCATCTTTTGTCCCAAATGTTAGTAATTCAGACACCCTGATTGTGTTTATAATTTGTAGACACTGAATCAGAGGAAAAACATTCTGAGGATTTCAGCCCTCAAGGCACATTTTCTCGTGTAAATCATGACATTTGTTGAGCACCCACAATCCCAGCATTAGGAGTACACAGCTTACTGCAAAGTTGGGGATAAGTCAGATTAGTCCATTTGTAAACTTGAACTGATTCTTCAGGTCCTCCTTAACAAATTCATCCCATGCAGAAAATTACTTTTGTGCAAGAGTGGTTATGGTTCATATAGAATGTGAAATATTAGGTGTAGTAAATATTACAGCAAAATGTTTACAAACCTTACCGCACATAAGGTTCCTGCAAGTATTGGATAAGAATATACCGACTGATAGCAAATTATTTTTTTTTAGTTGTGATACCTTGCTGAGTTTAATTCTGATGGCTGTCAAAAAAAGCAATTAATAGAAAATCGAAATGTCTAAACCAACCATACATGAACTAGTGAGTATACTAACAGAGAAAAGAACTGGAAGTGGGTTCAGTGTGGGAGGGTGGCTTAATGGCTAAGGTGTTTACCTTACAAACACAAGGGTGCAGGGTTTGAGTCTCACAAGGGATAGTTGGCTCTGCTTAAAATGGCTTGCAAGGGCAGTTAGCTTAGTACTAAACTATGAACTAAAAGATGGGTATTGTGGGAGCAATGCATGCAGAATAATGTTTTGGAGGAGGAATGAAATTTAACGCAAGGCAGGAATTGAATGAGCTATGTAATGTTAGATGAACAGTGACTGTATAGAAGATCATATGTAATGTATAATGTCTGCAACTGAAAATGTCATTATAGTTTGTTTTCATTTGTATAGATGTAAGATTGCCTGTGTCACAAGTGATGATTCAATAAAGATGTTTCTTAATTTAAAAGTGATAATTCAATAAAGATGCTTCTTAAGAAAAAAAAATGGTATGGTAATTTTGACTGTGTTGACTGGGAATGTGTCCTGGAATATTTTGTGAGCAAGAATTCCTTGACATTGTATGCTTCAGGGACATGGCACACGTGGTATCAGATCTTGCTAGACAAACAGCATCTTGGAATTAACCCTTATCTTTTGCAATATAATTTCTAGCCTAAATGTTATAGAATCTCTTAAGGTATTCCAACTGCACTACTGTTTTAATTTTAAGAAATTATGATGTCAGCAAGTGGCTGTTTTGGGAGTGTTGATCAACTTAAAAAACTGACTAGGACTGGTGCTCCACGGGGATCAGTCCTTGGTCCAGTGTTTAGTCTTTTCAGTGTTTCCAAGACTATCAATTTAAGTCCTAACCCTGCCTCTTGTGGTGATGTGAGCACCTGCATCGCTGCAGGGACTACAAGCACCTTACTATCCGAGCATGCTCAGACAGAGACTGCTGTTACCAGTTTGGGTGGTCACAGCTAGTGTCCCTTCTAATACAGGCTGCTGCTTTACATGCTCCTGGGAGACTGCTGTTAGCACTATAGTGGCAGTAAAGCAGGTCTGGAAACCCCTGGACCCCCCCCCCCCCCAAGGATGGGTGAGCTGTATAGCTGTTAATTTCCAGTCTTCCCCAACCTGGCACTTCTAATGCTGAAGTAACTACTGGCACTTCTAATGCTGAAGTAACTACTACTTGGGTTGTCTGGGAGGTAGTCAATACTATATGAAGTACAAATATCAGTTTCACTAGAACAAGGGCCATGATACAGGTTGGACCATTTAAAACTATGGCTATGAGAGCAACCACATCAGTTGCAGTAGTTTAAAACACTAGTAAAGCTAGTACTTTGCTCTAATAGTGTGTTCTATTGCTTTAATACTGCTGAAGAAGTCTGTAACAGATATATGCACGTGTGGGAATTGGGCAATAGTCTGAGATAGCTTATCAGGATGCTTACATAAGAAGATTATGTAATGCTTGCATGTATAGAAGAGGGACAAGAATCGTATCTTGAAGGAGGGGCAGCATAGCATGAATTCTATCAATTCATTTAACCCCCCCCCCCCCCATACCTGTGATGTGCTTTCCACTAACATGAGTAGGGTCAATCTGCTGACTTCTACGCTTGGACCTTCCCTGTTGCGATTTCCGGAGTAGCTGTTTTTTTTTTTTTTTTTTTTTTTTTAACTTGCTCGTGGGCCCTACAGTTAGGTTCCATGTCTTCTCCAAGGTATGTGCAGATGTCCTTCGTAAAACTGTTACTCATGGATATGACTTCCTTCTAAAAAAAATGCTAACAGTATTTGACTGCAGTAAGTGGTATAGCTGTTGCATTTTTTAATGAACTGACTAACTGCTGAACCTACTCAATATAATCATACAGGGCCTAGCTAAGAAATACTAATTTGATTCTCCCTTCCCTGCTACAGACCTTCATGTTTTGTGATCGCGGAACTTTTTGTTCACTGATTTAATAGCCATTTTGTCGTCCATGCGAAAGTGTAGAGGTAGTTAGTTAATCCTTTTGGTTGTGTAGGCTGTCATAGAAGATCTGGGGGGTAGAGGGAGGTTTGAACAGAGGTGTTTGAGGATTTCCACCATTGTTTGTACAGAGGGTGAAACCACTATTGTACTGTACACATACCTAGCCAGTTTGTGTGCCATCAAAAGCACAGCGTCCAGTACAAGTCTGCATTTTTGTGCTTTGGGAAATGTGTTCAGAGTGGTACTGTCCGATATTGATGCTGTGGAGGGCTAATTTGGGGAGGGAGTGAAACACAGTCTGCATTAGAATTTGATACAATAGCCCAGAGAATTAATTTGTTTTATTTATTGAATCTTGTCTTCATAAAACAGAGCAAATTAAGGTCTTTTGTTTACATTCTTTTCCTGCTTGCTGAATGCAAAGCTTTAAATGTGTGCTACTTCTTCACTGTACTGTTCATCTTGTGAAAAAGTCTTCCCTTGTGCACCCAAAGTTCATTTTCTTAATCAGGCAGAGTGCAAACAATCTGCTTGTTTGCCTTTGTGTCTGTTTACTTTGTCTGCTTATTTGGTGTTGAGAATCTGTCATCATTGTCCTTATATGCCTGCCCTTGTTCTCCAAATCCATTTATTTCCACTCTTGTACAAGTAGCCTTTTTGGTTTGAGGGCAACATCTGTGTGTCAACAGTAAGTTATCTTTCATATGCAGATAGTCAGTGTGTGTGTTGATCCAATTATTGTGCTTGAGCCAAGATGGGGCACTTGAAATAAACAGCGAGAAAGAATGTAATTTTAATAGTTAGAATTGCAGACTAGTCAGATAAGTGGCAGTATATCATTCTGCATAAATGAAGAAACAAAATCTCTTAGCTGATGACAATATTTACCAATGTGTGTTAAGGCAGAGTTGATGGGAATTGAGAGATGTTTGTATATATTCAATGTACAGAACATTTTTTGTGTTAAACATTTGTTTCACTCAAACCTCTCAACTGTACAGATTTTTGTCTCATTTTTGGTCTGATTCTCGTGGTTTTCTGGCAAATCATTAAGGTTTGAAGTCAGAAAATAACAGACATTTGAGTTTCATACTTCATACCCTTCAGAAAATTCATGCTAATGTAAAGCATGTTATTGTATCAACTGTCTAAGCTTATAAGAGCAATACTTAAAAAGTGCCCTATTTTTGGGGCTTAGTTTCCCCATTATTTATGGCTTTGTCCAGATTTCTTTCTGCAAGAGGTTTGAGGTATGGTTTCACTCCATTTTAATTGCTATACCATTTGCTGTTTTCTTTCTTGAAACTCATTTTCTCTCTCTCTCCATCCCTTTAGTTGCCAACGTTTTTTTTCTGTTTTCTGCTTCCAACATCAGCTGCTTTAAGTATCCTGCTGTTTTTTTTTATATTTGTTTTACCTTCTACTGCTTACCTAGAGCAAGCTTTAACTGTTTTCATAGTTATTTACTGCATTTTTTATTATCTGCACTTAAAAGTACATTTTAGTCGAAATTAGTCTAATTCAAGTCAAAAAGTGTTTGTTTGCTGTTTAATTGTTTGGCTGCCCACTAAAGTGTGCTAGCCTGTACTACTGACTTATTGCCTTTTCTGCATTTCTGTGCGTTTCTATTTAAAAACAAAACAAAAAAATATTCCTTGTTTTCCTGCCTCTCCTAAACTAGTTAGACCAGTTTACAGGCCTTGCTGTATCCTGGGCTGTGTTGTAGTTCCTGTGTTGTCCATTGCCTTACTTGGATAGAAGGAAGTTTCTTAGCTCACCAGTGGGAGTGGGGAGCCTTGAATAGCCTACCTGTCCTTGAGGGAAGTGACCTCAGCACAAGAAGCTGTAGTAATTGGTCATTTTGGACCATTTCTAGCTCTTTTGAAGTTCCCTGGTTAAAATTTGCCTCTGGCATTTTTTTGAAGCCATATTGCTCATACACAGCTCCACGTGGTCCTGTTGAGTCTTTTTCCTGATAAGTATCCTGCTGTTTTTTATATTTGTTTTACCTTCTACTGCTTACCTAGAGCAAGCTTTAACTGTTTTCATAGTTATTTACTGCATTTTTTATTATCTGCACTTAAAAGTACATTTTAGTCTAAATTAGTCTTATTCAAGTCGAAAAGTGTTTGTTTGCTGTTTAATTTAATTGTTTGGCTGCCCACTAAAGTGTGCTACTCTGTACTACTGACTTATTGCCTTTTCTGCATTTAGCGCGGCGTTGCCACTAGAGCACCATCGGGCAGCGCCGGTTAAACAAGGCTAAAGTATTTCTGGCTCCGTAAAGTCTGCTCTTCATTTTTTCCCTTAGAACTGCTCTACGTGTAATCTAAACAGTCTATTCTCTATCTGTAAAGCTCAGCACTTGTTCCTAAAGCATTTTTTAGTCAGGTAAAGCACTTCTATATAATACAAAGTACTTCACTAGCTTAAAACCCCCTTGAGTACCCACTTCCCTATAGGTCCTTTCTGACTCAGTTACACAGCAAACTTTTTCATTTCTTCTAGCATGTCAAAGGGTCAGTTGCTAGCGTCCTCTCCTGCTCAGCTGGTGAATCTGGGAATATTGAGGCAATGTTACAATTGCCTCATGTACACAGACAACCCTCCCCTCCTCCCACAAAACACAAATACATGCGAGAGATGCAACTATATAGCCAAACTGGAGGTTGAGCTCTCTCAACTCAGGACTGGCAAAACCAGACAGGAGGAGAAGGTAACCACACACACCATAAACCCAGTCTCACATAGAACTATCACAACTACAAATCAAACACATAAACACACAGACATACTCGGAGGCACTGATCAAAAATCTACCAAAACAGCAGAGGCCTCCAAAGCAGACACCCAAACAACTGCCACCTCATGACATAACACAAGCAACACTTAGATCACAAAGTCAGTGTGCAAATCGGTCACAGCCCTTAAGGCCAAACAATGCCAGACACACTTGTCATAGGTGACTCCATAGTCAGACACACTGACGTCCCACTCACCAGACTGAACAAGGAGAGGGTCACAGTAAGCTGCCTGTCGGGCGCTAGAATCCGCCACATAACACAAGCACTCGGGTCACTCCACAGCAAGTACAAGTATGACTCAGTCATTGTCCATGCCGGAGTGAATGACCTGAGACGTACCTCCCTGGACTACATGAAAAGAGACATAAAGGAGCTCTCAGATTATGTAGCCCAGGCTGGTATGACCCTGACCCTTTGCAGTATCCTACCTTCACCAAGAATGATGCCACAATACAGAGACAAAATGATCAGTTTTAATTGGCTTAATTTCTGGTGTCATTCTAAGGGGATCCAATGTCTGTCTGCCTGGACTGACATGCTTGACAACCCACGCTGCTTCGCAAGGGACGGCTTGCACCTGTCACCCCTGGGTTTCCGGATATTGGCAAAGGCTCTTGCCACCCCCGTAGTGCCTTTTTTAGACAAGGCTCAAATTCTAAACCCACCGCCCTAGAAAACAATAATGGAAAAAAACTAAGGGTAATGCTGCTCAATGCCAGAAGTCTAAATCTCAAGATGCACGCCCTCGAAGCCCTCCTCAGTATGGAGAACATCGATGTCTGTGCTGTGACTGAAACCTGGTTCAAGGCTCCTGAGAGCACCCCGGCACATACCTCATATCATGCGTTCCGGCCCCAAAACCCGGACCGTACCACAAAAGGAGGGGGTGTATCCATATTCATCAAGGATACCCACACCTCCAGGCTGGTGGCAACTCACGAAGCATCAGAGACCATTCAGGTGCAATTAACCATAGGCAAAACTGCTCTACCGTTTGTAGCATGTTACAGGCCACCCTCTCAAACTCAGGAACCCCACACAGCCTTCCTGAAGACACTGGAGAGTATAAATGTCTCTCCAAACACCATCATATTGGGTGACTTCAACTACCCAAACATAGACTGGGAACATTACTCAAGCCCCAATACCCTAGCCCAAAGGTTCCTGGAGTTCATAAACTCAAATGCTATGGAACAACTTGTCACCATTCCCACAAGAGGTGAAAATATACTAGACCTGATCATCACAAACATGGGGACAAAATGCTCCACACCGGAAGTATATCCCTCATCGGTGAGATCAGACCATAAACTAATTTCACTGGAGATCCACATCCCGCCCCCCCCCCCCCCAAAAAAAGACCACAGTGAAGAACTTCTCAAAAGCCAACTTCACACTTCTTAAGACTGGTGTGGTATCCTTCAAGGCCCCTGAGCCATTGGAAACCACAACCCACGCTGCTGAATCCCTTACAAATGCTTTCTACGAGCACCTCCAGGATTGCATGGATCAAGCAATCCCAAATAAAATAAAGACCCTTTCCACCAAAGGCAAGCGCCCGATCTGGTGGACCCAGCCATAAACAAACTTTACAACAAGAGGAGAAAGCTACTACAAGATAGAGCAAAATCCCTAAAAGGGAAGACATCTCTAATCAATACTAGTAAAAAACTACGATCACTCATAAAATCATCCAAAGCCAACTTTGAGAGAAAAATCGCCAAGGACTCAAAAGACCATCATGAGGCCTTCTTTAGCTATGTTAGAAGTCTGGGTGGAAACTCCCAGATATGCTCAGAATTAGTCCAAAATGATACAAAAATCACTGAACCCACAGACATTGCAAACATACTGGCAGACAGGTTCAGTGAAAATTTCTCCCCTCCCTCCCCCCCCCAAAAGGAGAAATATCTATCCCAGCAGAGTGTAGCCTCCCAATCATCTCAAATGCCCAGGTGAAAGCTGCTCTCTCTAAAGCTAAAAACACAGCATCAATGGGACCGGATGGTGTCCCCGGCTGTGTGCTACATGAACTCAATGAGGAACTAAACCCACACATAAGGCTGCTGTTTAATCTTAGCCTTATCACAGGATACGTACCCAAAGAGTGGCGTACGGCAACTGTGGTCCCACTCCACAAAGGCGGTGCTTCTACGGACCCTTGTAATTACCGCCCCATAAGCTTAACAAGCCTGGTCTGCAAAGCTATGGAGAGGATCATAATGGAACTCATAAATAAAGACATAGGGGACCTACAGACATTGGATCCTACCCAATTCGGCTTTGTCAAGGGCAGATCATGCCTCTTGAACTTGGTCGACTTTTTTGAAGGTCACCAAGGCCATTGATGAGGGTAAGGCAGTTCACACAGCCTACCTTGACCTTGCAAAAGCTTTCGACACAATACCCCACTCGGGTATCATAGAAAAGCTCACCAGCTTAAATGTAAACCCATATGTCACAATATGGGTTGCAAACTGGCTCAAGGACAGAACCCACAGGGTTAGAGTTGCTGGTGCCATGTCAGACTCCAAGCCGGTCACAAGCGGTGTCCCACAGGGCTCAGTCCTGGGCCCCCTCTTGTTTGGCATCTACTTTTCAGAAGTGCAGGCAAACATAGGAGGATTGTGGCTGACAAAGTTTGCAGATGACTGCAAACTGGGCGCCATAGTTGAAAATCCATCAGACACAGATATCCTTCAGAGAGGTCTCCTAGAAACGGATAACTGGTGCCAGAGCCATGGCCTTAAGCTAAATGCCAAAAAATGTATAGTCATACCCTTTGGTAAAAACAAGTTAACCCCAAGTTACCACATAGGTGGCAATCCATTAAGCACAGAAGAGGTTATCAGGGACCTGGGGACCCAAGTTGACAGTAACCTTTCTTTTGACACTCACATTGCCAAAGTGGTTAGGAGGACCTTCTACATTGCCCACCTGATTATGAAGGGATTCACATCCAGATCAAGAGAGGTCATTGTTCCCCTGTACTCTTCACTTATCAGACCAATGATTGAATACAATGCCCCATTCGGAATGTATCTTACCCGACACCTGCAGCAATTGGAAAGACCCCAAAAGTTCCTCACCAAAAGGATAAAGGGGCTCAAAAATATGCCATATGCTGCCCGACTGAAGAAACTCCAGCTCTATTCAGTCGCATACCGTCTGCTCAGAGGTGACCTGTGCCTGACATACAAGGCCATGTCCAACCCGGAATTAATGGACATGCTCCACCTCAAAAAATCCAAATCCACCGGAGCCGCAAGAGACTTGAACCTCAACACGGATATAAATAGGATGTGCTGGAGGGACAGATTCATCACCCAGAGACTCCCTATGCTGTGGAACAGAATCCCGGTCCATGTGAGAGCACCTCGCTGGCTCTGTTCAAGAGGAATCTTGACCAGTGGATGGGAGATCGTAGGTTTACCCCGGGGATCATCTCTGTATCACTGCTGGACAGAGGCACGGCAAACTAATGGGTATAGTATTCTTCAACCTAAGGGGTGGTGAAAGCCACACAACTCTGGCTAGGCTTATAAATGCCCTAGGGCAGATAGCCTAGTATGAACCTATGAACCTATAATACAGAAGGCAGAACCAGCCCTTGAAGCAGCAGGAAGATGAAGGAACCACCAAGTGTTGTGTTCTGTGCGATATACCTTCCTCCTCTACCTCCTTTCTGGCAGTCACTTACGTTACTCACACACTTTCCCCTGCACCTGTACTTTGGCATCTGCAAGTAGGCCTCAAAAAGTCAGTAGAGACTGTTCATGCCTTTGTGATAATTTTTAATGGTAAGTCCCGTATCAGGAGCACCCATATACACTGAAGTATTAGTGTCTTCCTATGCTCATTTGCCTGCTTCTGGCTCAGATTTTCACTGGCTGATGCATGTAAAATGCAGATGCCCATGTCTGAGCTCTTTTACAATTTGACCTTTGCACTCACTACCTGTATCTCCATACCTAAAACTTTAATTTGTCCACCCTCACCAAAACGATCTATTCCATTAATCTTTTACCCATGCATTTCCTGTACAAGCAGATGTTCGTGTTACCCTGCTGCAGTCATCACACTTGGGTTATCCTGCCGTCAGGCAGTCCCGCAGTTGGCCTGAGTTCCAAAGTCTTGGTCCGGCGTCGGTTGCTGTCGCTTCTTCCCTGATGTCAGTGCACCAGGGGTATATAAATAAGAGGCATCCGACGCCATTTTCTTCAGTCTTTCTTGCCGCTCGTTGCCTGAAGCAGAAGCAGTTCGCAAGTGCCGGTCGGCCGACACCTGAGATTTTCGATTTGAATTTCAGTCCGAAGTCTTCAATAAAGCTAAGTACCCCATTGGGGAACCTTTTCTTGTGTCAGTCCGATGTCAGAAAAAGTTAACAATTGCATTTCTTGTGGGAAGCAAATACCTCATAAGGACTGCCATTCTTATTGTATTCCTTGCCTAGGCCCAGACCACGACGTCACAGGTTGTCTGTTTTGTGCTAGGTTTAATAAACGAACTATCAAACGCTGTTTTGACTTTGCATGACATTACTTTGGTAGGAAATTTAATTATATCATGCAGTCGGAGCAAACAACGACCGGCATGCATAAAAAACGCAAGGATAAGGACAGGCAGCCTAGGAACAAGCCAGACTCCGAGGTCTCTGCTGGGCCTGTCGCCGGTTCTCCAGTTTTCAGTGAGGTACCTACGCAGCCCCTGACGACCGCAGAATTGGAACTCCAGACAACTGCGGATTTTCAAGCGGAGTGTACTAGGCCGATGCAGCCATCTTCATTAGGCCTTTCCGACACCGAAGCAGGAGACGACCCCGGTGCAGTGGAAACGCCTTCCTTTGCAGAAGGTGTCTTCAGACCGACTACACTCACCCTTAAATCTTATGCTAAGCTTAAAACTCCTTTAAAACCAAAAAAGACTGTACATCAGTCTACAGTTCAAGGCCCCGTGCCTAAGAAACAGATTCTTAAGATGGCTGAAGATTGTATTACCCTAATCAGGGGTTCCCATCCCCCTCCAGATAAGACCAATACAAGAGGAGGATTATGCTTCCTCTGACCGGGTTTCAATTTCCTCAGATTCTTCTGAGGAACAGGATTACACTTTCCCCCCTTATGAAGACTCTGATGCTGAAGACTGTATTCCCTCAGCATCTCCCCCTGAAGACTACTCCTTTGGGGAAACTTTACATACCATGAGGGAACATTTCCACTGGGAAGGCCATTACTACTCTGATTCTAAGAAAAGGCTCCGAGAGTTCATTTTACTACCCCAGCACAGACCACTTGCTATCCGTCCAGTTTTAGACATTATGGATGATGTTTACTTGAAGTCTAGTCTAAATCCAGACTCTCTACCTCGTGCTCCAGCCAAACCAGACAGAAATACTACAGAGTACCTGACTCACACAAATTCCTTTATAAAACCCTTGTGGCTGACCCTGAAACAATTTCCCAGGGTCCCAAGGGGGCTAAAGCTTCTATGGCTAAAAATCCTGTGCCCTCTGAAAGGGATTCCAGAGCCCTAGATAGATGGGGAAAGAAAATATACACCTCAGCAACTCTGGCTATGAGAGCATTAAATTATCAGTTTCACATGATGAAATATCAGCAATTCCTAATGTCTCAATTAAAACAAAAAATGAGCACATATACTGAACAGTCTGAATTTAAGGGAATGCAGGATTTGTTGCATGCAGCTGAACAGGTGGGCAAACATACTTTACAATGTGGATTTGATTCATTGGAAGCTTCCTGGAGAGCAGCTGTTACTGGGTCTGTCATACATAGACATGCTTGGTTAAAAGAACAAACCCTACCTGATCATGTTAAAGCAAAATTATTGGATGCACCTTTACAGCAGGATGTATTACTTGGTGTCAAAGCAGAAGAGGTTTTAAAGAAAATGGTGGATAAGGCAAAGTCTATGCAGATGGTCAAGGATTTTTACAGGTACAACCCCCTCATTTCAGCAGAAATTGGCCAACAAAAAACTGGTCCTTTCCAGCTTCTGACAGATCAGAGTGGCAAATACAGATGCCCAAGGGGCAGAGGTCAGTCACAAGGCCCTTGCAAACCTCGCCAATGGGGTACTGCTACCCAGAAAGGAGGAGAAGACAGGCCCCAAGCTAGCAGAAGACAAACACAATGACTCAATCCTCAAACTACCAAGCAAATCTCTCCTGGCAGCCCCCTTGGGAGGAAAAGTAGCATTTTTTTCAGACAACTGGCACATCATCACAAAAGACAAATGGGTCCTAAACATTCTCACAAGGATACAGATTCCACTTTCATACCTTGCCAAGGATAAAAGGAATGCCAAACCTGCCACCAAATCTATGGGCAGAGGCACAAAAACAAATTGAGAGCCATTCAACAGGTACCTACACAGGAGAAAGGACAAGGATTTTACTCGAGACTCTTTCTAGTCCCAAGAAAAGATAAAGCATGGAGACCCATTCTGGATCTTTCAGTTCTGAACACCTATCTGCAAGTACCAAAATTCAAGATGCTAACACTACAGCAGCTTCTTCCCATGCTGGGCAAGAATGCTTGGCTAGTAATGTTGGACCTCAAGGAGGCATACCTGCATGTCCCTATCAGACAAAATTGCAGAAGATACCTCCGCTTCATTGCAGGTTCAACCCATTATCAATTCTCTGCCCTGCCCTTTGGCTTATCTACTGCGCCCAGGGTCATCGCAAAATGCCTGGCACCAGTAATTCCATACTGCAGACAGAGGAATTCAAATATACCCATACCTGGGCAACTGCCTTATTCAAGCAGAAATCAAGGACATTCTTTTAAAAAATCTGGCATTTGTCAAACACCTAACTTGCCTAGGGTACACAGTAAACGAAAAGAAATCAAAACTAGTGCCCTCCCAAAACATAATATTCCTGGGTGCCAGCTTGAATACAACAGCCCAGATGGCTTATTTCATGCCAGACAAGCAAAAACAGCTGACTCAATATTTCAAAATAATGGCAACAAAGACCCAACTCCCTGCAAGAAAAATTCTGCAGGCCTTGGGATTCATGGCATCTTGCATGCTACTAATACCATTTGCAAAACTGCATATGAGGAAATTACAATGGTACCTGAAAAGCGTATGGACTTAGCACAGCCACAGCTTGGAAACAATGATCCACTCATTCCCTGCCTTCAGCAGGAGTTTCTGTGGTGGGCACAGGCATGTCACCTCAACAAGGGTCAGCCTTTCACCTTACCCACAACCAGGCAAACTATGACAACAGATGCATCGGACTATGCCTGGGAAGCACACATGGCAGGACAGTGCATTCAGGGCAAATGGACAACAGATCAAAGGCATCTGCATATCAATCAAAAAGAAATGCTAGCAGTACAGAATGCCCTAACAGCTTTCAAGGACCTCTTACACCCAGGACAACTAGTAATAAAGACTGACAATACCACAGTAATGTGGTACATAAACAAGCAAGGGGGCACACATTCCAACCCTCTATGCAGGCAGGCAATGACCTTGTGGAACACAGCATGGTCTTACCAGGTTCAATTACAAGCACAATTCCTGCCAGGAAAGAAAAACACATTGGCAGACGACCTAAGCAGAAACATCATGGATCCACACGAGTGGAAACTAGATCCACAAGTATTTGCAATGATAGCTCAAAAATGGGGACGCCCAGACATAGATCTGTTTGCCAGCCCCCAAAGTTACCAACTTCAAAAATTTTGCACAAGGACATTCCATCCACAAGCTTGGAAAGTGGACGCCTTATTCAGATGGAAAACATTAACAGTGTATGCCTTTCCTCCACTGCCTCTTCTAGCAAAGGTACTGCTGAAAGTCAGATTAGAGAGGTCACAAATTATACTCATTGCACCAGACTGGCCACGCCAGCATTGGTATCCAATTCTAAGGAACATGGCCCATGGCCCACCATGGATTTTACCACAAATTCCTCACCTGCTCACCCAGCGAGACAATTAGATTCTACACAGCCAGCTCAATACTTTAAAACTGGCTGCATGGCAAATTACCTAAACAACCAGTCAACCCCTCTATCCAAAGCTGTTATGGATGTCATTCAGGAGGCCCAGCACCAGGAAAACCTATTCAGACAAATGGAAAAGATTTTGCGCCTGGAACCAGGCTGAAGGCCAAAATCCCTTTGATCCAAACATTCCTCAGATTCTACAATATTTAACTGAGATGTTGCACAAAGGACTTTCCTTTTCATCTATTAATCCTCAGCAATTTCATCTCATTACAACACGGATCCTCCTTTATTCTCACATCCACTCGTAAGACAGTACCTCAGAGGGGCTAAGAACATAAGACCGCCCAGGAGAGTACCTCAGAGGGGCTAAGAACATAAGACCGCCCAGGAGAGCACCAACACTTGGGATCTCAACTTTGTTCTGGAAAAGCTTACACTGCCGCCCTTTGAACCAGCTTTTTCAGCTGATTTAAAATTTTTCATGGAAAACTGCCCTGCTACTAGCAATAACCTCAGTTAGAAGAGTCTCAGAGCTACAGGCACTAATGGCAGTGGAGCCTTTCCTCATTTTTCATCAAGACAGTCTCTCTACGAACTAACCCTTCCTTTATGCCTAAGGTGGTATCCAGTGTGGCCCTAAACCAAACCATTCATTTGCCCACCTTTTTTCCAAATCCCCAGAACTAAGGAGAAAGACTCCTGCATTCTTTGGACATTCACAGGCAATTACGTTACTACTTGGATAAAACTAAGGCTTTCAGAAAATCTGACCAGCTCTTTGTAGCCTATGCTGCAGGATCACAAGGAAAAGCTATCTCAAAACAGACCATTTATAAATGGATAGGGCATTGCATACGTTTCTGCTACATGCATCATGGGAAACCGATACTAGCTAACATTAGGTCCCACTCCACCAGGGATACAGCTACATCAGCAGCCTTTCTCAGGGGAGTGCCAACCAAGGATATTCTGGAAGCTGCAACTTGGAGTTCACACCAAACACTCACTTACCTCTATACTCTGACTAGAGCTGGTTTTGCCACTGCAGTTTTGCAGGGCCTACTGGCTTCTTCTAACCCTGTTTAACTCCACCACCCATCCTTAGCTTTGGGATTCAACCCAAGTGTGATGACTGCAGCAGGGTAACATGAACATAGTACAGTTTTGTACCTACCATAAATGTAGATGTTTGAGTGTTCACCCTTCTGCAGTCCAGGTTACCCTCCCTCCATCCCCTCTGAACTAGCTGAACTTATCTATACCACTCTATCCTATACAACCTCTGTGGTGTGTGTGTGTGTGTGTGTGTGTGTGTGTGTGTGTATATATATATATATATATATATATATATATGTGTGTAGCCTACCTATTGGGGGCACCTGACATCTGAGGCAAGAAAAACTGAAGAAAATGGCGTCTGATGCCTCTTATATACCCCTGTCGCACTGACACCAGGGAAGAAGCGACAGCAACCGACACCGGACCAAGACTTTGGAACTCAGGCCGACTGCGGGACCGCCTGACTGCAGGATAACCCAAGTGTGATGACTGCAGCAGGGTTAACACTCTAACATCTACGTTTATGGTAGGTACAAAACTGTACTTTCTCCATGTCCATGCCATCTTAGATGTTCTAGAATCTTCTCCAGAGTTCACATCCTAGTAATGTAAGTAGCATGAATTTCCTTTTTCTGTAAGTACTGAGATAGTCTGGTCATTTAGGAAGTGGGAGTAATGCTGTCTGAGTGACTAATGAACTTCATCCTGTAATCCTGGGTTTGATTTTGATCTGTGCCTGTATACTCTTTGTATGTCACTAATAGCTGTACTTGTCTCAGGATGATTCTTCCCATTATTTATGAATTTAGTTTTCAGACATGAGGTGCAGTGAAGGCAGGACCAAAACAAGGATTTTACTCGGGCGGGAGTTCCAGTGCCTCATGTTCAAAAAGGACCACTGGTCCCCCTGCTGTAGGGCTAGCCTGTGAGACTGGTCATTCTACTCAGTACACTGTTCATTAAAACTGTTGCATTCCACCCAGCATTCTCCAGACGTGCAATAAAACATTGTCCCAAGATTATTTGTTGCTTGTTTCATACATCACCAATGCTGTTTAGTACAGATAAGATTGCTATAGGTGTTCTTCGTGTTTCACTGTTGCAGTCAATACATTTGGGCTGTCTTCCTGCAGGTAGCCCTCAGCTGGCCTGAATATCAAAAGTCTTGGGTCCTGCTTCGGATGCTATCTCTTCTTCCATGATGTTAGGTAGTCAGGGGTATAAAGCATGCAGCCAACGCCATTACATCAGTCTTTCTTGCCATGCGGTGCCTGAAGCAGAAGCAGTTTGCAAGTTCCGGTAGGCAGACTCCTGAAATTTTTGTTTTTGAGTTTCAGAACCAAAGTCTTCAGAAAAGCTAAGTACCCCGTTGGGGATCCTTTTTCTTGCTCTAAACCAATGTCAGTAAAAGTTAACAATTGTATTACCTGTGGAAAGCAAATACCTCATAAAGATTTTCATTCGTACTGCATTCCTTTCTTGGGTCCAGACCACAACATCCCTCACGGTCTGTTTTGTGCCTTATTCAATCCTCAAACTATTCATTATCTGTCCATTTTTGCAGCAAACTATTTCAGTACTCTGTTTAATTATCCAGAAATGGCTTCGGTAAGCCATCCGACTACCGACATTCGGAAAAAAACGTAAAGATAGACGAACCGCATAGGTCCAAAGCTGCCGACACTTCCATTAAGTTAGTTGCCAGTTTGCTGGTACTCAGTGAGGTGCTTTTGCAGCCCCTGATACCCGCTACTTCTGATTCGCAGGCCTCTATTGAGACCCATTCGGAGTCCAGTATGCCATTAAATGCTTCTTCGACTATGGAACCTGTGGATGGCGCTACCTTGGATGGGTCCGGAGCCGCTGTTCTGGCACCAGCTTCTGAGGGTGTATTCAGGCCTACGGGCTTGCATTTCAAACTGATGCCATTTTCTTCTTAAAGGCCTAAAACTCAACCCACGCCTAGAAAACGGACGTTCAAACCGCATGGTCAGGCCCATATGCCTAAAAAAAAAGTAAGAATGGCTGATGACCTTATTACTTTAATTAGGGGAAGCCAGCCTTCTCCTTTTAAGAGACCTAGAACTGATTTTCCTTCTGATTCTTCTGACCAGGATTTTGAAATTTGTTTCTTTTGATTACCAGAATTTGGCCATATCTACTTATGAGGATTCTGATGCAGAGGACTCCGTTCCCTCTGCTAACCCTCTAGAAGATTTTTTGTTTGGTAAAATCTTGCACACTCTTAGGGAGCATTTCCACTGGGAAAGCCAGGATTACTCTGACTTCAAAAAGAGGCTCAGGGAATTCTTACTCCTACCTCAACCCAGCCCTTTAGCTATCCCTCCTGTCCTAGACATTGTAGATGCCTTCTTGGAATCTAGCCTGGCCCAGAGACACTTTACCTTCGGCTCCCTGGAAACCTGACCGGTATTAGAGTACCTGACTCACAAGTTTCTTTTCAAGAATCCTAGGGACCTAAAAGCATTAAGGCTACTACTGCCAATATCCCTACCCCCTCTGATAGATTCCAGGGCATTGGACAGGTGGGGTAAAAAGGTATATACTTCTGCTACTTTGGCCATTAGGGCCTTAAACTGTCAGTTTCGTATGTTAAAGTATCAGCAACATATTATGGGACTACTTGAACAGAAAATTGTTGATTCCTGACTGTGCTGAAAGTAAAGAATTATAGGATTTAATGCATTCTGCTGAACAAGTTGGTAAACATACTTTGCAATGTGGTTTTGATTCTTTAGAAGCGTCTTGCCGGGCTGCTGTCACTGAGTCTGTTCTTAGAAGGCATGCTTGGCTTAAGGAGCAAAATTTGCCAGATCATGTTGAATCTAAATTACTGGATGCTGCCTTAAACCAAGATCGCCTGTTTGGCAACAAAGCAGAAGTCGTCCTTAAAAAGATGGAGGAAAAAGCTAAATTTATGCAAACTGTTAGATTTTTTGCAAGTACAGCCTCCCAGATTTCAGTAGGCATTGGCCTTCTAAAAACTGGTCCTTGCCTGTCTCTTCCTGGGTTTGGACTGCGAAGGCCTGAAACAGCAGATCACCTAGGTTACAGTCTCAAGGTACTCACAGGCCTAAGCAGTGGGGGGCTTCCACTTCCAAAACTGGAAGTAGTAAGACCCCCCCCCATGGAAAACTGTCACAATGACTTAACCTTAATCCTTCCCAGCCCTGCTCAACTGCATGCTCCCTTAGGGGGAAAGATCGCAGTGCATGCAAAAAACTGGGAACTCATTACCCAGGACAAATGGGTTTTAAATATAGTTTCCCAAGGATGCAGATTCCACTTCCACACCTTACCAACCCCAAACGGTTGGCCAGATCAACCCCCAAATCAGTGGGCAGAGACTCAGCAGCAGGTTCTCTCTCTTCTAAGTATCAGGGCTATTCAACTTGTCCCAACAGAAGAAACGGGAAAAGGTTTTTACTCAAGACTATTCCTGGTACCCAGAAAAGACCGCTCCTGGCATCCTATCCTGGACCCATCTATTCTAAACACCTTTTTGGTAATCCCAAAATTCAAAATGCTAGCACTTCATCAGCTGCTTCCTATGTTAGGCAAAGATGCCTGGTTGGCAACCTTAGGCTTAAAGGAAGCTTACCTGCACATTCCAATAAGGGAATCTTGCAGGAAATGCCTGCGCTTCAGAGCAGGCTACATGCACTATCCTTTCTCTGCACTTCCCTTTGGCTTATCTATTGCGCCCAGGGTATTCGCAAAGTGCCTAGCTCCAGTCATTTCATTTTGCAGGCAAAGAAATATTCAAATATATCCATACCTGGACGACTGTCTAATTCAGGCAGAAAGCCAGGATATGCTACTAAATCATCTGGCATTTGTAAAGAAACTTCTAACCTCACTGGGGTACACCATAAAAGAAAATAAATTACCTCACACCAGAGAAACAAGTTTATTTGACAGCCTACTTCAAGCTACTGGTCACAAAGACCCAGCTATCTGCAAGGAAAATCCTGCAAGCTCTGGGATTCATGGCCTCTTGCATTCTACTAATTCCATATGCAAGACTGCATATGAGGAAACTACAATGGTATCTAAAAATCCTATGGTGTCACCATTCACAGGACCTGGAATCAATGATTCCTATCATTCCTTGTATAAAGATAGTTTCTTTGGTGGGCAGAGGCCTGCTACCATAACAAGGGACTGCCATTCATTCTACCCCCTGTCGCCCAAACCCTAACAGACACATCAGACTATGCATGGGAGGGGGCTCACCTGGCAGGGCAGTGCATTCAGGGCAAATGGAACCCGAGTCAGATGCACCTGCATATCAGTGGAAAAGAAATGTTAGCTGTACAGAATTCACTGACCCCCTTCAAGGACCACATTCTTCCAGGACAATTTTTGGTAAAGGCAGATAAACACCACTGTTATGTGGTATATAAACAAGCAGGGGGGAACCCACTCGTATACTCTCTTCAGACTAGCCATGGCTCTGTGAAACACAGCCTTGAGCTACCAAGTGCACCTACAAGCTCAATTCCTGCCAGGCAAGCTAAATTCACTGGCAGACCTAATCAGAAATCTCATGGACCCACATGAGTGGAAAGTGAAACCAAAGATATTCAACATTTTGAGAAACAAATGGGGGAACCCAGAGATGGGCCCGTTTGCCTCCCCTCAGAACTACCAATTGGACAAATTCTGCACAAGGACTCCCCACAGCCAAGCTTGGAAAGTGGATGCCCTGTCCTTCACCTGGGAAAGCCTCTCAGTTTATGCTTTCCCCCTTTGCCTCTCCTCCCGAAAGTTCTGCTAAAGATCAAACAAGACAAACCAAGGACAATGCTGATTGCACCAGACTGGCCATGCCAGCACTTACACCCCCTCTTGCGCAGTATGTCACTGCTGGATCCATGGCACCTGCCTCAGAACCCTTTCCCTGCTGTCGCAGCAGGAGGGCCAGATTCTGCACCCCCAGCTTCAAACCCTGACCCTTGCAGCCTGGCTAATTCCTTGAGCTCTCCAATAGCATCACTCAGTAAGCAGGTGCTAGATGTCATTTTGGAGGCCAGGAGGCCTAGTACTAGAAAATCCTGTGCTGAAAAATTGAAAAGATACTGTTCCTGGAGCCAGACTCAAGGGATGGGCACAACAGTGCCCACCTTACCGCATATTCTTCAATACTTAACAGAGATGCTCCACAAGGGCCTTACTTTCTCATCTATTAAAATTCATGCCTCGGCCATTTCAGCACATTATAATACTGAGCCACCCCTCTTCTCTCACCCCCTGCTGAAACAATTCTTCAGAGGGGCCAAAAATTTAAGACCACCCAGAAAAGCCCCTACGCCAGCCTGGGACCTTAACTTTGTATTTGAAAAGCTCTCACTACCTCCTTTTGAGCCAGCTGCACCTGCAGAGTTGAAATTCCTTTCTTGGAAAACTGCTGGTCTTCTAGCCATCACTTCAAGAAGAGTTCTGAACTTCATACCCTCATGGTAGTGGAGCCCTTCATCATCTTCCATGCTGACAGGGTGTCCTTCAGGAACAATACTTCCTTTATGCCTAAGGTGGTATCCAGTGTGGTCCTTAAGCAGTCCATTCATTTGCCTACCTTTTTTCCAGATCCACAGAACAAAGGAGAACGAATACTGCACTGTTTGGATGTGCACAGACAACTGAGATTTTATTTGGACAGGACTAAGCCTCTCAGAAAAACTGAACAGCTGCTAGTTGCCTTTGCTGCAGGGGCAGAGGGGAGGGCCATTTCAAAGCAAACCATTTCTAAGTGGATAGGCAATTGCTTTCTTTTCTGCTATAAGCAACATGGAAAACCTACCCCTCAGGGGATAAGATCACATTCCATTAGGGCTGCATCTACCTCTACAGCCTTTCTCAAGAGGAGTCCCTACCAGGGACATCCTAGAAGCTGCTACCTGGAGCTCTTGTACATAACTTCACGAAGCATTACCACTTGCCTAGGTTTTCTAAATCCGGAGCTGGTTTTGCCACTGCAGTCTTGCAGGGCTTAATAGCTGGTCCTAATGCTCTCTAACTTCCTCCTCCCTGCCTTAACTTTGGGAATCTACCCAAATGTAATGACTGCCACAGTGAAACACGAAGAACATAGTACAGTTGTGTACACTTACCATAAATGTAGATGTTCGAGTTATTCACTGCTGCAGTCCTGGCTACCTTCCCTCCAGCCCCCTGACTTCTCTTGGCTATACCCTTCTTGTTTAGTGTATTTAGGAAAAACTGATGTAATGGCGTCTGCTGCATGCTTTATACCCCTGACTACCTGATGTCATGGAAGAAGAGACCGCATCCGACGCAGGACCCAAGACTTTGATATTCAGGCCAGCTGAGGGCTACCTGCAGGCAGATAACCCAAATGTAATGATTGCAACAGTGAATACACTCCACATCTACATTTATGGTAAGTGTACACAACTGTACTTTTCTTCAGGTCTGAGTTAGTGAAGTGCTTGGTCTACCTTTTTCTAGTTGTAGTCCTGCTGCCCTTCTTTCCATGGACATTGTACTTTGCATGGCTGCATTAATGTTTAAGGCTTGTTACTTTAAATTTTTATGCAGATCTGTCCCTGATGCTCTTAAGATGGTTGAAACGTCTTTGTATCTGAGTTGCACGCTTGGTGTTGCTACTAGTAGACCAGGTGTCCTTGTGAACTGTGTGTTTGTAATATCCATAAAAATGGATTTCAGCTGCCTGCTTTGTTGCATTTTAGGAGTTGAAAGGAATACATGCAGGTGTGATGTATGTGCACACATGGGAATAACTAATACTTCTAGAACTGTGCACAGTTCTATAACTAATACTTCTAGAACTATGCACCAAATGCCTAGAATGTAGCTCCTTCTTTCTAGTGTGTGCATATTTCTAGATTGCCTCTCCATTGCTGCAGGGAAAATGTATTACAATGGCAGGATTGAGCAAAAAAAAAAATACCTCCCATGACATACTTATTGCAGTATTATTTTACCCCCCCCCCTCCCCAAACGCGCACAGTATTTATTGTAGTTTTATTTTTTAATGTAAACTCTACCATGTCTAGAGAAAAATGTTTCTGGCGCATCTTTTTGCACAAAATTATTTTTTTCAAAAACTGCATGACCTGGTGTGTGTGTGTGGTGCTTTCTTAACCCACTTTTATAGATAAGGCAACTTTCAGATGTTTAGTTCAGCAGTAAGTTAATGTGTGGAGGCAAGTTAATGTGTGTGTGTGTTGGCTTGGTTTATGAAGCACTGCATTCTTACGCTGGCTGTTTAAAAATATTAGCAGGAGTTGTACATGCTAGCAGGAGTTGTACATGCCCACTTTTTTGGATGGCAAAATGTGGCTATAATTTCTACTGTGGTATAGAGAATATGGTTTAATGACTGCTTCTCATTGTGTTGATCTCGCGTGTCATTGCTGCAGACAGTCCCACTGACATAGCAATCTTTTGGATTAAAATAAGCCTGTGTCCTGCTAGTTTAAAATAAATAAAATTAAGTACTGTTAGAAAAATATATAATGTAACTGAAACACCTCAATGATACTAAGTAACAAACTAACATATTGTGATAGCAAATCTTAATTTGAGTAGTAATGAAAAAATAAGTAATTTGCATGTGGTATTCTGCAGAGTGTCACATTTCAGTAAGAAAGTAGGCATTGTAGGCTTCTAAAAAAGCTGAAATTCTTGCTGTAGCACATAGAATGCTGTTCTATTCATTATCTGATTTTTCTGGCAGAAGTGAAATTTAGTTTAAATTTTTCACAGTCTATTGAATGGCCACGGAATGAAGTAGATTTTAAGTTGCCCACCAAAGCAAAAAGGTATCTGACCCATGCTTTAAGCCGCCAGGGTACCCTTTATAGATTCCAGCTTTATGATCACATAATACAGCCTTTAGGGTATTTCCTTTTTGTGCCAGAAAAGTACTCTGCTTGGTATCTTCCATGTTTGGTGCAATGGCTTCAGCAGTTGCAGACTCCTGGCATGGTGGCGTGTCTGACTACACCCTTACTTTGGGCAGCCCCATCCATATTCTCAACCCCCTCTTTACTGTCACCTCACACTGTCATTGAGCTGATGGGACATGGTCAGGGATGGACTGTTCAAGGTGTTTTGTCCCAGACAGAGGCCAACCTTCATGTCAGCATCCTGGAAATGGAGATAGTTCTCATTATCCTGCAGGCATTCCACGATTCTGGTCTTTGAGGAATGACTGCAATTCACTGCGACATGACAGTAATGTGGAATATTAGCAAGCAGGGAGGAATGTGCTTCTATGCCTCTGAGAGGCCATGAGGCTGTGGGAATGGGCCACTCTCTGGTAGCATTGCATATCCCTGAAGAAGCAAACTCCATGGTTAGATAGTTTCAACAGATGTCTGCTGATGCCACACAAGTGGTCCCTCTGCTGGATGGTAATGAAGCCTTGCTGTGATCCCTGTCCTGAACCAAGTTCAGGGGCAACTTTTTCTTGGATGACCTCTGGGGCAATGGCCTAGGGCTGCTGTGGTCAGAGTGCCCTTCAGGTCATCTGTTTTTTCTCCTGTTTCCATTGGTTCCCAAATTCTTACAGAAGGCAATGTTTTGTAGAGTCATTCTGATCGTCCTGTTTTGGCCTTTACAAGTGTGATTCAGCTTGCTTTTGCCTCATGTCCTGAAGAAGCCATTCAGAAATTCTTTAGGAATCTTAAGACTCACTTGTTGAACAAGCATCACCTGTTGTATGCTGTCAATTAACAGCTGCTTCATGCAGGCCCTTTGGCCAGGGACACAGCATACCCAGAGAGGGTAGACCCAATACTTCTGTGCAGAAAACTAACAAAAGCAAATGGACACACATTTTGGCTTTAGGAGAAAGGTTTGATGATTCTCTGTTCTGGTCCCTGCAGCCTTAGATTGTCTTGCACAAAAGTTTGACTCAGGACTGAGTTTAGTTCACTTGGCAACTCTGTAATGTTGACCAGAATTTTCAGAATTCTTCCTTGGCTTTCTTAGTTGTAAGGCCTTTCTTAGGGGAACTTTTACCATCAGGACCCACTTTATGGAATCTGTCCCACCTCTGTTTTACTAAAAAAAAAAAAAAAAAAACACCTTGCCTCACATATGTTGTCTAGAACTTGGTCCTCCTTTGGAACTACTGCATTATTCAGGATGTCCTTTCATGAGGCCACCCGGGCAAGTTTGCTGAGGATTCTGCCTCAATGGTTGAGGATGAACTAGACCAGGTTAGATATGAAAGGTTAGATACTTGGCATAACAGTAGAGATACATAATCATGGTTCATATTCCTCAACATCCCTGCCTACCTTCTCCCAGCCTGGTACAAGGGGTTCACTGTGCATTTGGCATAGTTGGTGTTGGTGTGCTGTGAATGTGCGATGCTCTGAGCAGTGAAATTTGAAGGAAAATGGCGCTGTGCGAAGGATTATTGATAGAGAAGAGGAGCTAAAGCCTGGGGTAGTTTTATCATTTTTGAGCAGATTGAGAGTTGATGTTTGTCTTAGTTTCAGGATGAAACCCTGTTAGTACATATTCTAGTTATTGGTGAGTGTATAACTTCCATTTAGACTTGCACTGAATTTTTTCTTTCCCCATCAATCTGAGTTTGAGTGCTGCTTAGTTGGGTAGGTTGTCTCTAGGCAGCTTTGAGTGGTAGGTTGCCTATGGTATTTGTTTTATATGTAGGGTGAGTGTGTGTATATGTGTATATGTGTATGTGTGTATATGTGTGTATATGTGTATGTGTGTGTGTGTATATGTGTGTGTGTGTATGTGTGTGTGTGTGTGTGTGTGTGTGTGTGTGTGTGTGTGTGTGTGTGTATGTGTGTGTATATATATGTGTGTGTGTATGTATATATATATGTGTATATATATATATATATATATATATATATATATATATATATATATTTTATTTATATTTGTAGATATATAATGTATGTCTATATATGTGTGTATATACGAATCCTGTTTTCCAAACTAAACAGGACAGTGGGGTGGTCAGATAACCAGGAATGTCGTATAACCTGGAACCACCCAAGTTTGTAATTAGAATGCACGCTGAAAATGAGATTGTAGTTGAAATACACTCTGTAAATATTCTTTCAACAACAAAAAAAACTGTACTGTACACTCTTGCAACAAAAAACATTGTTTAAATACACATACTGTATACACTTTCAACAAGAAACCCTCTTAAAATACTGTACCGTACACTTCAAGGAAAAACAAACATTGTGCTGTACATTTAATTGTACTGTATTTATTGCAATGTATTACATAGTGTAGATGTAAGTTACTTGGTAAAAAAAAGTGGTTGTTGTGGTTTATGTTATAGAATCAGTCTTAGTTGCTGCTAGGCCAATGCTGAAGTAACAGGACATCAGTACTGGTCACCTCAGATTGCTGTTCCACATACCTTAGGGCTGCTTCAGTTGCTTTTACTACATCAGATTGACTGTTTTTCTCTGTTCATTCCTCAGTCACTGTCTTCAGTGGCATCATCCTCATTCCCATTTACAAGCAATAATATATCTTCATCGGTCAGTTGATATTGTTCATCTTTGGTTATCCATTCTTGCATGTCATCATTGTTCACATTTTTCTCATCCTAGAATTTGTTGTACCAACGAAATCAAATTTTCATTGTTTCCTGAATGACTTCAGTATCAACTGTTGAGTTTTCATGTTCAGAAAGCAATTTCCTCCATGACCTTGCAATGGTTGGTGGTTCAACTTCTTCACATGATTGAGCAATCCAATAAATCACATCTTTTAAATCAACTTTTTGAAGTTTTTTTTTTTAGTAGCCCATTGCCCTGATCGAACTCCTTTGTAAGTGCCATAAGAAGCTGATTTTTTTTTTAAGACACTAATAAACCCTGATCCATTGGTTGACATAGGTCATTGGGTGGAAGATAAATTGTCATGTCCCTGTGTAGTTGAGACTCCTCGGGGTGAGAGGGCGCATTATCAAGGATGAGGATTTCCTTGGCGCACTGTGGTAGAGCATTCAAGGATAGGTTCATAGCAGCAACTAAGGCCGACTGAGGGTAGCCTGCCAACAGGATAACCCAAGTGTAAGGACTGCAACTGTGAAACACGAAGAACATCCAAGACTGATTCTAGAACAGAAACCACAACAACCACTTTTTACCAAGTAACTTACATCTACAGTATGTAATACATTGCAGTAAATACAGTACAGCAAAATGTTTGTTTTTCCTTGGTGTACATGGTTCTTAAATCCTTCTTGCTTTTCCAGTCAAAACGAGCTTCATTTTGCGGCTAGTGCAAGCCAGTATAGTAACTCTCTGCTTGCTTTGTTTATAACCAGGCATTGATGCTTCTGAGAAGTAAGAGTTGCTGAAGAAAGCCTTTATACTTTAGGCCTGTTTTGTTGCAATTGTATAACTGCTCACCTGATAATCCTTTGTTAATGAGACTACAAATATTTGCTCTAAAAGTATATTGACTAGCTCTGACTGTGCCGATAATCTCTCACCACAAATATTGAGCTTATTTCACTCCGTATCATTTTTTCCACAGATCCAGCCAGCCTGCACTTTCTGTAAAATCAGGATCACCTTCATTTAACTGTTTTTGGAAAAGCAATGCTTTCTCTTGCAAGCTAGGGCCTGATATAGGTGTACCTTTCTCTCTCTGTTGGATAAACCAGAAAAACAATGCTTTACTCACTTTTCTCAGTCTGATTTTGTCACTTTTCTCTTCTGGAGTCATTTTGAAGCATGAATAGAACCCCACTTTTCTAGTTCACCTCTTGTTTCTAGTCATCAACAGTTACTCTTCCAACGCTTAAATTGGAGGCAACTTTTTGCATTGACTTGCCTTTGTCTAGCCTTTTTAACGCATCAAGTTTCTGGTCAGGTATAGGAATCACTTTCTTTCACTTTTCACTTGACATTTTCTAAAGTAGCATAGTGCATTTTTCTACAATCTAACGTGCAGTACAGTTTGAATGATGAAGTCAAGGCACATGTGTTGTCTATCATGGTAGCATGTGGTAAAACTTTACTCAACGGCATTCGCTTTGACTTTAGAGTCAACACAGGTAGCTGCACATGAGAATATGAGGTATTTAGATAGTAACATTGTTAAGTTACACCTCGAAGAACGTGAATTGAAATAGCAGTTGTTACTAAACTCCTGTGCGCCCCCCCCCCCAGGTATCAATGAAATTTATTCTTTAACAAGTATATTAAAATTAAAACGCTTGCTTAGGTAAAAATGTTTTAGGTAATTTCCTAGGTATTTTTACATGCTATTTGGTTGGATGGTTGGTTATTTATTTTATTGACAAAGTATTAATATGAAATAATGAAGTCATGAATCAATTTTTTATAGTATGCTTTTATATACCTTGTTTTGTACAGATTGTTTTTATAATACTGCATAGTAATTAGGTCAGGGATGGGTGTTAGTTTTATTACACATGCACACATTTATATTTATTCTTAGCAAAAGTAATAGTTTCTATTGTGTCATGATGTTTGTAAAGTCGAAGTTTTTAGGTTCATTTAGGTTTTGTTAGCAAAACAATGCAACTGTGAAGTGTAATTTTAAATGAGTGCTGTGATCCACTTGTAGGCAATTCATCAATTAACTCTTCATGATATAGAGTGGATTTTTGCTGGGCTGACTGTTTTTGCTCTACATCTGAAGAAGTTTGGATATTTCCCCAAACGAAAAGCGCTTAATTTTATTTTGTTTTGGTATTAAAGTCAATAAGAATGTCTTTTTACATTTAGTTCTTCATTGAGCTGAGTGAAGTGTTGGTGCTTGTTCAGTGTGTTCTTTTTTAGTTTTTTGTTTGTCAGTTCGTTTTCTACTTAGTTTGAATGATGGTGAAGTCAAGGCACACATGTTAGCTATCATGGTAGCATGTGGTAAAACTTTGTACAGGTACATATGCACTCAGCGGCATTCATTTTGTCATGTAAAACTGACTTATAATGGAAGGTTGGATAAATGGGACTGTGTGTGTGTATATGTGGGTGTGTGTATATAGATATATATATATATATATATATATATATATATATATATATATGTATGTATATATGTGTGTGTATATATATATATATATATATATATATATATATATATAAATATATAGTGTGTGTATGTATATATCATACATATATAAAGAGTTAGGAAATGTGACACACACACCTGTATATTGATGGTTGTGGTGAATATTTGCTTAAAAGGTTAATTAATATGCTTTGAATATTTTGAAAGCTTTTTCCACACACATAATCCAGTTTAAAAATGCTTTGGTTCATTGATGGTAGTGATTACAGATTTCTTAACACAATTTTGGGTGTTGATGGGAATTTCTTTTCCAGATGTTTAAGGCAGGTTTTGTGATGACTTGCATGCCTGGGTAGTAGTGTGGAGATTGGAGTGGGTTGGTTGGTTGGTCTGTGTCCCATTTGAGGAATGTTTTGTCTTTGAATTAGACTCTTGTAGTGGATTTTAGTAGTTTAGATTCCCATAGGGTGCTTAATTTAGGAGATATTAGTCAGGATGTTCATAGGTGTGTACTAGGTTAATGGCCCTGGAGCCTTTACAAGCCTTGCCCATAGGATTACCCTGGCATCGTGTCACCCAACCTTAGTTCCTAGTGCGTCTATCGAGTAGAGCCACTGGAGTGATCCACGGCATGAATTTTCTATTTCCCATCCACTCAAGAATTCTCTTGAAGAGGGCCAGTGAGGTGCTCTGCTTGACCTGTATGGGAAGTCTATTCCATAGCATGGGCAGTCTCTGGGTTATGAACCTGTCCCTCCAGCATGTTCTGTTGATTGTGGTAATGAGCTTGAGGTCTCTGGAGCGTGTGGTGTGGAGGGATTGGGATTTCTTTAGATGTAGCATTTCTAACAGAATTGGGCAAGACATGGCTTTGTAAGTCAAGCAGAGATAGCCTCTAAGTAGGCGTTATGAGACCGAGAATAGTTGGAGTTGGTCTGTTCATATAGGACAAGTGTTTAAGGCCTAGGATCCTCTTTGTGAGGTACTTTGCGGCCTCTCCAGTTGTTTAGTGAGGTACATGTCAAATGGAGCATTGTACTCTATGACTGGCCTAATGAGGGAAGAGTAGAGGGAGACAATGACCTCTTTCTTCCTGGAAGAAAAACTCTTAGTAATGAGATGTGCCACATAGAAGGACTTTCTGACCACAGTGGCAACATGGTCAAAAGAGAGGTTGCTGTCAACTTGTGTTCCAAGATCTCTTGTACTACTTTCTGTGTTCAGTGGACTACCATCAATGTGGTAATTCAAGGGAACTGGGTTTTTCCCAAAGGGGGATGAAGACACATTTTTTGGCATTGAGCTTAACACCATGGATGTTCTTCATGTTTCACTGTTGCACTCCTCACATATGGGTTATCCGGCTCCCGGTAGCCCTCAGTCGGCCCGAATACCAGAGTCCTTGGTATATGATGGCTGCCACCGGTTGTAAAACTGATGTCAGTACGTCAGGTATAAAGGGAGGCAGCCAACGCCATTTCCTCAGTCTTTCTTGCCACGGAGCCCGAAGCTGATGCAATTCGCACTAGTGCCGGTCGGCCGTTTACCTTCATTTTGCTTTTTGACTACCAAGTTAAAGATGCCTTCAGATAAGTACCCCATTGGGGATCCTCTTTTCTTGCTTTAACGAATGTCAGATAAAGTTTATAACTGTCTTGCCTGTGGAAAACAGATTCCGCACCGTGATTTCCATTCCTATTATATAACTTGTTTGGGCCTTGAGCATGATGTCCCTAACTGCGATCTCTGTGCTTCCTTTAACCCGCGTACCATAAGCGTAGAGCTAAGATTTTGTATAAGCATTTTGGAGTCTGACCTAAGTTCATCGGTATGGCATCTTCTGGTCTCCTGACTTCGGATATACCTAGGAAACGCAAAGACAAGGACCGCGACAGGCATAGGGTTAAATCTACTGATGCACCTGTGAAACTGGTCATCAGCTCAGGAAGCAGCCTCTTTCTGAACCAGTTAAGTCTAAATTGCTGGGTGTTCCTTTGCACAAGGACAATCCTTTTGGTAATAAGGCTGAGGAGGTACTGAAGAAGTTGGGGGATAAGGCAAAATCTATGCAAGCTGTAAAAGATTTCCTTCAGGTTCAGCCTCCTCTGTTTAGTAGGCATTATTCTTCCAAGATTTGGTCTTTCCCTGATCCTGGCAAGCAGGGTCGCTCTAGGCCTAGGGGTTTCAGATCTTCCAAAAGGCAGGCTTCTGCCCTTCAAAGGGCTAAGCAATGGCATTCTTCTGCTAAGTCGGGGAGTTCTAAACCAGCTTCCCAAAGCAAGCATTCTCTGACTCCGGCCTTCTTGTGCCTACCTCTGCAGACCCTGGGTTTTCTTTGGGGGGAAGGTTAGCCAGGTTCGCAGAGGTATGGTCTACCATCACAGATGACAAATGGCTGCTCAGTATAGTAAACCAAGGTTACAAGTTTTACTTTCACACCTTCCCTGTTTTACAAGGGAATCCAGACATACCCAAAACTCTCAAGGCAGAGGTAGAAACTCAAATTTCTTTTCTACTGACTATGGGGGCCATAGAGCCAGTTCCTGCAAATCAGGCAGGCCTAGATTTTTATTCAAGGCTTTTTCTGGTACCCAAGAAAGGGGGCGCCTGATGCCCCATTCTGGATCTGTCCATTCTAAACACTTTCCTGGTGATTCCCAAATTCAAGATGCTCACCCTTCAACAATTACTACCAATGCTGGGCAAGGATTCATGGCTGGTAACTTTGGATCTCAAGGAGGCTTATCTGCACATCCCAATAAGGGAAAGTTGCAGGCAGTTCCTTCACTTCAGGGTCGGGGAGCAACACGTTCAATTCTCTGCATTGCCTTTTGGCTTATCTACTGCTCCCAGAGTTTTTACAAAATGCCCGACTCCAGCCATTGCTTTTTGCAGGCAGAGAAACATTCAAATGTATCCTTATCTGGATGATTGTCTCATTCAAGCAAACTCTCCAGAACAACTAGAAAAGAATTTGGATTTCGTGAAGAACTTTCTCACCTCTTTGGGTTACACTCTGAACGAAAAGTCAAAGTTGGTTCCTTCAAGGGAGATTGTTTTCCTGGGAGTGAGTCTGAATACAGCCACCCAGATGGTATTCCTCCCTCAACAGAAGCAAGAAGATCTTTCTGCTTCATGAACTTGGCAAGCATGACCCAGCTCTCTGCAAGGCAATTCCTGCAAGCACTGGGGTTCATGGCTTCATGTATTTTAATGATCCAATATGCAAGGTTGCATATGAGAACTTCAGTGGTACCTCAAGAATCTTGTGTGTCAACACATACAGGACTTAGACTTGATTCCGTCTACAAATGGAGATGTTCATCGTGTTACCCTGCTGCAGTCATCACACTTGGGTTATCCTGTCATCAGGCGGTACTGCAGTCAGCCTGAGTTCCAAAGTCTTGGTCCAGCATCTGTTGCTGTCGCTTCTTTCCTGACGTCAGTGCGCGCCACGGGTATATAAGAGACATCCGACACCATTTTCTTCAGTCTTTCTTGCCACGCGGTGCCCGAAGCAGAAGCAGTTCACAAGTGCTGGTCGGCAGACATCTGGGATTTTCTAATCGAATTTCAGTCCGAAGTCTTCAAAGCTAAGTACCCCGTTGGGGAACCTTTTCTTGCCTCAGTCCGATGTCAGAAAAAGTTAACAATTGCATTTCTTATGGGAAGCAAATACCTCATAAGGATTTTCATTCTTATTGTATACCTTACCTAGGCCCAGACCACGACGTGTCTGCTTGTCGGTTTTGTGCTAGGTCCAATAAGCGAACTATAAAGCGACGCTTTGATTTCGCTCGACACTACTTCAGTAGGAAATTTAATTATACTATGCCGTCGGAGCAACTGACTAGTGGCGTGCATAAAAAACGCAAAGATAAAGATAGGCAGCCTAGATCCAAGCCAGACTTCGAGGCCTCTGCTGGGCCGGTCGCCGGTTCTCCGGTTTTCAGTGAGGCGCCTACACAGCCCCTGACTACCGCTGAATTGGAACCCCAGACCGCTTCAGAATCTCAAGCAGAGAGTACTAGGCCAACGCAGCCATTTTCTTTAGGCCCTACCGACAACATTGCAGAAGGAGAAGCCGGTGCTGGGGAAACACCTTGATCAGGACAGACAATATCAGTCATGTGGTACATCAACAATCAAGAGGGGGGGGAGACACGCTCTTATCCCTTGTGCAGACAAAGCATGAGACTGTGGTCCATAGCAGCATCCATGGGTTTACATCTAATAGCCCAGTGTCTTCCAGGGAGGCTAAACTCCTTGGCGGATCATTTGAGCAGCCATGTTCTGGATCCTCACCAGTGGCTACTGAACAGGGACATTTTCCAATGCTTCACTCATCATTGGAGCACTCCAAGTGGATCTTTTCTCCTCTCACACCAATCATCTCCTTCCAACCTTCTGCACCAGGGAGTTTCATAAAGGTTGGATGCATTGTCCTTCCCATGGACACATCTCTGTTTATGCTTTCCCTCCTCTGTGTCTCCTTCCCAGAGTGCTGCTAAAGATAAGGGATGAAAAACCAAAGGCTGTTCTGATAGCACCAAATTGGCCCAGGCAGCATTGGTATCCCCTCATGCGCAGAGTTTCCCAGGCTCAGCCTTGGCATCTTCCCCTGGTACCAGATCTGTTGGTTCAGGGAGGGGGAATGTTCCTTCATCCTCATCTTCAAATTCTGCATTTAACTGCCTGGTTAATACCTTAAATCTTTCCCAACAGGTGGTTGAAGTTCTTCATGAGGCCAGGAGGTCTAGCACAAGAAAAGCCTATGCAGATAAATGGAAGAGATTTTGCTCTTGGATTCTAAAGAAGACACTTCTCATCCCCTCATTCTTAACTACCTAGCAGGATTGCTTAATGGTGGACTTTCTTTTTCTTCAATCAAAATTCACACTTCAGCAATTTCTGCTCATTGTTCTTTTGAGCAGCCCATTTTTTCTCACCCCTTGATGAAACAGTTCCTGAGGGGGAGCTAGTAATTTTAGACCTCCCAGAAGAGCTCCTATTCCTGCTTGGGATCTTAATTTTGTCCTGGAAAAACTTACTCTGCCTCCCTTTGAACCAGCTGCCTCTGCAGATTTGAAGTTTCTATCCTGGAAGACTGTTTTCCTTTTAGCTATTACTTCACCTAGAAGGGTATCTGAGCTGCAAGCCTTAATGGCAGTAGAACCTTTCATTATTTTTCACTCTGATCGGGTTTCTCTTGAGAAGCAGTCCCTCCTTTATGCCTAAGGTAGTTTCCAGCTTAATCCTTAATTTTTATTTATTTTACATTTGTTGACCGGATGCATGTCCATTTTCAGCGGAGGCCCGGGGAGAAAAGCTCCAAGGGTAAGCAGATACAGCATTACATAATACCAGCGTTACATATTACAGACTATTTACAGAGATTACATAAGTAAGCAAGTTAAACAAGTTCCACAGGTTACAGTTAGTCCTGAGCACAAGTCAGGATTAAATTAAATTACACAGTAAACTGGTTAACAGATTTTTACACATTCGAGTTAGCCAGGCTTGATACATTGACATAGCCAGTTAAGTGACAAATGTTGTTTGAGTCTAGTTTTAAATTGACCTAAGGTGGAAAGTAAGGTAATATCAGCTGGAAGAGAGTTCCAGGATCTACTTAGTTTGCAAAGAATCAATCACCGGCTGTGTTATTAATTTTGCTAGTCTGAATTAGTAGTTTTAGAGGATCGAAGCGGTCTAGTATTGTTATAGGGGGTGATAATATTTAGTCTATTCACTGCCTACATTTTTCAACAATCCCCAAAATAAAGGAAAAAGGATTCTGCACTCTCTTGATGTGCATAGACAGCTGAGATTTTACTTAGGACTAAATCCTTTTGAAAATCTGAACAGTTATTGGATAGTTTTACTCCTGGGGCTCAGGGTAAAGCTATTTCAAAACAAACCATCTCCAAATGGATTGCTCATTGTATTCACTTTTGTTACCTGCAGCATGGGAATGTTCCCCCTCAGGGTATTGGGGCCCATTCTACTAGAGCAGCCTCTACCTCTGCAGCCTTTTTGAGAGGTGTGCCTACTAAGGGCATTCTAGAAGCAGCTACTTGGTCTTCTGTCCATACTTTCACAAAGCATTACAATCTACCTTTGTTTTCTAAATCCAGGGCTGGTTTTGCATCTGCAGTTTTGCAGGGCTTCCTTACCAACCCGTAATCTGTGATCCTTCTCCCCCCTCCTTTGTCATCTTACTCTGCTGTGGGAGTCTACCCCATATGTGCGGACTGCAACAGTGAAACACGAAGAACCATAGTACAGTTGTGTACACTTACCATAAATGTAGATGTTCGAGAGTATTCACTGTTGCAGTCCTGGATGTCCTTCATGGATGCATCTGCAGTCAACAACTGGGTTGTCCTGTCGTCAGGCAGCCCTTCGGTCGGCCGGATTCCAAAGTCCGGGTCCGGCTTCGGCTGATGTCGCACTTCACCCGACGTCATCTCTGCTGGTCTTCGGGTATAAAGGCATCAGCCGACGCCATTTTCTTCAGTCTTTCTTGCCACGTGGCGCCCGAAGCAGAAGCTGTTCGCAAGTGCCGGTCGGTCAGATCCAGAGATTACTACTACCGAATACTCCTTCGAAGACTTCTAAAAGCTAATTCCCCCTTTTTTCCTAAGGCACAGACTAGGGAGTTTTATTTTTTTGTATGACATATGTCCAGGGTGCTACCATTCCTGGATTAGCCTTCTTTTGGGGGCTTCTGACAGTTAAGGCAAGAAAAACTGAGGCAATGGCGTTGGCTGCCTCCCTTTTATACCTGACGTACTGATATCAGTTTTACAACCGGCGGCAGCCGACATCATATACCAAGGACTCTGGTATTCGGGCCGACTGAGGGCTACCGGGAGCTGGATAACCCTTATGTGAGGACTGCAACAGTGAATACATTTGAACATCTACATTTATGGTAAGTGTACACAACTGTACTTTGACACCAGTCGTTGGTCTCACTGAGGCCTTTCTGTAGGATGTCAACATCACTTATTCAGTTAATAGCTCCCAACTTGCAATCATCTGCGAACTTTGTCAGCCAGAGTCCCTTCGTGTTGGCCTGGACTTCAGAGAAGTAGATAACCAAACAGGAGAGGACCTGTGACCAAACCCTGTGGGACTCTACTCATGACTGGTCAGCAGTCTGACTTGGAGTCAGCTACTTTCACACTGTGGGTTCCATCTGTGAGCCAGTTTGCAACCCACCTAGTGATGGAGGCTGATGCCTAGCTTAGTAAGTTTTTCTATGATTCCTGAATGAGGAATGGTATCAAAGGCCTTGGCCCGATCAAGATAGGCTGCATGAACCACCTTACCTTCATCCACAGCTCTGGAGACCGACTCATAGAAGTCGACCAAGTTGAGCAGGCATGATCTACCCTTCACAAAACCAAACTGTGTAGGATCCAGAGTTTGGAGATTCCCTATATCCTTGTTTATTAGGTCCATGATGATGTGCTTCATAGCTTTGCATATCAGACTTATCGGCTAATGGGGCGATGGTTCCCGGGGTCTGTAGTTGCTCCTCCTTTGTGGAGAGGGATGACTGTAGCAGTGCGCCATTCGGTAGGAACAAAGCCTGAGGTGAGCCTCTGATTGAACAGACCACACAGGTGAGGTGCCAGTTCGCTCTCTAGTTCATGTAGAACACAACTAGGGATACTGTCGGGTCCCATAGAAGCTGTATTCTTGGCCTTGGACAATGCTGTTTTAACCTGTGCAGCAGTAATACTGGGTGCCTGGCAATCTACTGGTATTGTGATTGGTCCTTTGGGGGGAGAGGGGTAAAGTTAGCACCGAATCTATCCGCCAGTATATTTGCAGTATAATTATTTCTTATAGATGTTTGTTTTATTCAATTTGAGATAGTGTGCAGTTGGCTAGCTGTCAGCCAGTGCTTGAACTTTAACTGGCTCCTTTGCATTGATTAGCGTCTGTCCAATATCGTTTATGTGCCTCTGCTTCTGACATTTGTACCCAGTGTTTGGAACAGGAGATTTATTGATGGGTATTCACTAGGTAAGTTTGATCCTTTCAAGGAAGACCATTTTGATTCCCAGACCAGGGATACTACAGGAAAATCTAAAGTAGATTATGAAGTGGGTATATCATCTACCAGGTGTTAGTCCTGTGGTGAGAGTTTGATGGGCCCTCTTCTGCTGGGAATTATTCATATGGAATTGGTCAATCACTCCAGTCCCTCCCTGGCTGGCATCCATAGCACCCACCACCCCCACTCATCTGAACATAGGTTGGATGGGTGCAGTGAAGGCCTGGATTGTCTCAGTGAGCCAGTCTGTAATGGTCCAAATTGCCGCTGGTATGTTTCTGAATGTGTTACAGCTAAGTTTGCTACTGATTATGGTGCATGCTCTCTCTCTTGGCTTTATTCAAAAGGGTTCTAGATGTAATAATTAGCTGTATGTGCAGAACTGAGTGAGCAAAGGATAGCATCTTCTAGAAGTTATACCAGGGAACGTTAGAATAAATAGTGTAGGAAAATAGTATGGCAAGAAATGCAGAGGAGGAGCAGGCAAGGACTGAAATGTTTAAATGTAGAACAAAATGGGTGTATGTTTATTGATCAAACAAAGTGGGCATCAAACGGCTTTTTATCGAACACTAAGCAGTGAAAGTCCTTTTTTTTTTGTTGCTCCCCCCCCCCCAAACACTTTTATTGACTTATCACCTTTGCAGCCAAAAGTCCTTATCAAACAAGTCACATCATCATCTTAAAGAAAACCATTGAATAGTCATAGTTGGCAATCATTAAAGAAATGGAAGGTAGGGCAAACTTACTGGTATGGTGGGGATAAGGAAATCTGCCCTTTGCCTACATTAGTGTCATCTAGGAGGTCTGACCATTTCCCACTGTAGTGCAATCTTGGAGTTGGTGTATATAATTTGTGGGGGGTACACCCCCCCCCTTGAAGAGGGTCCAGTATTAATCCGAATCCTCCTAATGTGGGGGGCTGCACCTCCCACATGCCCCCCCCCAATTATATATGCCAACTCTGAGATGCACTACAGTAGGGAAAGGGCAGATTTCCTTATCCATACCGCTAAGTCCACCCAACCTTCTGTTTAGTTTATTTTGGCCAACTATGATTATTCGGTGGTTTTCTTTACGATGATGTGACTGTTGGCTAAAATGGACTTTCATTGCTTAGTGTTCATTGAGAAGCCATTCAATGCCCATTTCATTCTATTGGTAAACAAAGACCCAAACAATGCATTGCCACCTTTTGTAAGTGGAAAGGTTTCAGTAGGATGTCTTGTAATGTGCAGGTGATGCATTGTAAGATTGTAAGGTACAATTTGTCTGCAAGAGTGCAAGTAGGACGCAATGTGTTTGTAACGCCATATAGGATATCATCTTTGTATGTTTTTTATTAAAAAAAAATTGTTGCAGCATGTTTCTGTGCTAGGGTTTGTTTTTGTTAGCACATTTGAGGCAGCCCTATTTATTCAGATTTGTATTTTTCATGTAAATGCTTGTTGAGAAAGCAGCACAACTGCATTTAGCGGTTTTTGATTTATTCCCTGTAGTCTTGAGTGTGTACATCTGCTGTCTGGAGTTGTCCAAGTCCATCAGATTTTGGATTCTGTAGGTTGCACCTGTGTTCTCGCAGAAGATGAGCAGAGACTTTTCAGGCATGCTGGTACCAGCTGCTGGCTGTTTTAAGTCTGTCAGTTTTTTGCAGACACTGACAGAATCAAACCCTCGACTACAGGAAGAAGCTTGTCAAAGCTTTAATCCTGTGTCCCAATCTACTAAATGAACCTTCCACTTGCCTAAAATGCAGGTAAGCTGTGCACCCCTGGCCACCAACTTATTCCTTCGTGCCTTTTCTTGACATGACACCCTTTGCCTGATTTGCCCTCCCATTAACCAGTAGTATGAAAGATAGTTTTGACACTTAATTACAACTAGTGTTGCATTTTTCTTAGACTAGCTATCTTAAACCAATATTCTTCCTGTAGCTTTGCCTACTTCTCTTCCTCCAACTGTGACTCTCATCTTCCAAATGTTGTACCTTTAATCTCTCTGCCTTTGTTCCAGTGTAGCGTGCTTATTGTGACAATTGCTTTGATCTCTCTAAGCTGTCACTCCTAAGTCATGTAAGCTAATTTTTTTTCTTGTATATTGTTTATTTGGCATCTTTTGTACCTTTTGTTTTCTTCCTTTACCCCTTTTTGGTAGTTGCATGCCCTGGGACTACTTAAGTGACTTGCTTTGGACCTGTTCCTAGTTTCATGTATTTTGGTTCCTCTTTTAACCATAGTGTTTTTTTTTTTGTTTTTTTTTTCTGTCTTACTAGTATCCGCTAATGTCGCGCACAGAACCTAATTGGTTACCTTTGACATGGCAACACTGACTTTTTGTTTTTTCATTAGGAGGCTGACCCTTTTCCTGCACTAGGCCCTACCCTAACTGCCATGTTCTTATGTTTTTGTGCTATGATGGCCTTGTCTCCCTTTTGTTTCTCTTGGTGTTACCACCAACTGGCGATGGCACTTCTCACACATTGTGAGCTTGTATACCTGCCTGGCTAACTTCTGCCACTACTTCATTTTAGTTCAGGGCACACATGGTTTCTACTTACCAGTTTTTCTAATTGGGTATATTATATCCAATTATTTTCTTGTGTTATGATTCCACTGGCTTTATCCACAGTAGTTCCCTGAAGTCTGGTGCTATTCAAGAGCAAACCCCATTGGTTGTTGTCCATCCTGGAACAACATTGTAAGAGTTGTCTAACACATCCAACCTATGTTCAGGGAGCAACTCCATTGCCTGCCTGTGGACAACCATTACCAGACATAAAAAAGTAGACTTAAATGGAGTAAAATGCTATTTTACCACAACGTTGAAATGCTTTGATCTGAAGTCCAGAAATATTACCCTCCCTGTTGTCATTGATATCCAGCCTAACGCAGGTTGTCCGCTGGCATCTCTACCTAAACTCAAGAGGACACTGTGTAAATCTGCAAATAGACTAAAAATTAACAAATTCCTAAAGAACCACAGTGAACTTTGTCCTGACTCACAGAAACTTGGTTTAAACCACACATTGCCTCCTATGTATTCCTGCTTGTAGCAGTCTTTCCTGCTTCAGATCACATAACCTTTGATTGAGAAAGGTGCTATTTCTGTTGTCCTTGATATTTCTTTCTCTAATTTCTACACAAGCAATTACTTTCTGGTAGTTATGGCGATGTAATCATTAGGATTTCTGGAGGGAAAGACTATCATTTTGTCCTTTGGTAGCATCTGCATATTTTGAGAGAGAATGTGCAACCTTTGCCACTGGCTTACTACTGCTTAGATGGACGTAGACCTCTAAAATTAAAAAAAAAAATGTAAACTGTGCCCATGGAAGCTACAAGTTATGGCATCTTAGGCTTTGTACACCAATCGTATACCTGTTATCTTACTGAAAATAATCCATAGTCTTTACTTTGTATTAAATACAAGACTAGTTGCTAGCAGACACTTACTGTGATTGGTTTGAGTCAATAATGATACCAATTCCCCAAGTGAGCATTATCCAGTACTTCCAGTCTGAAAAACTGTCCAGTCACAAAAACACCCATTTTTGGGAAGCGTTCACTCCCAGTATTTGAAATTAGTTCATTGATCAACTGGGAAATCTGTATGTTTGAGTCCTTTACATGAACTGTACCATCTTAACTCATTCAGTACAATGGAGCTCAGGAAGTTTGCACTGTAACTTCAAATGGACAGAGCCTAAGCCTTTTGACAAAATTGAATTATGTCCTCACATCTCAAACAAATGTCCATATCTCTGGAACCATATGAATTATGAAAGTATAAATAAATGGCAAACCCTTCAGCACAAACTATTTTTACAGTGGTAGTATTATTTAGGTTCTAGGTCTTAAACTGAATTTTACAAGTCGCAGTAAACACTAACTATTGCATTTGTAATATTTTGTAAAACAACTTAAATATCTAGGCAACCACTCAAGTTACACACATACAGTTAGCAATGTTTTAGTCATCTAGCTGAGAGCTTTCATATGAGGCTAAGGAGTTCTGTCTGTGTTACTTGGTTGTTGAAATATTTAGAAAAGTATGAAAATATATAAATTAATATCATACAGTTAATATCCATTTACTTGCACTAGACAGACATCAAATATTAATGCAGTTTTCCATTGTGTAAGCTTTAAGGTTATTTTTTTTAAAACCTTATACATGGCATGGTTTTGTAATTGATGCAAATGTGAACAAGCAATAGTTGACACTTAAAGGCATCAGTAGGAGGTAACTGCAGAAGCACCTGGAGACGTCACTTAAAGGCATCAGTAGGCGGTAACTGCAGATGCACCTGGAGGCATCAGTAGGAGGTAACTGCAGATGCACCTGGAGGCGACACTCAGATGTAATGTAGTGATACATTGTAGTACTTTTACAGATACCTTTGTTTACTTCCTGGATTCCGTGGCACCTACTAGAAAAGCTTGTGTGACATATGTAAGCCTCTGTTAATGGCTTCACATGTTATGTAAACTACAATGCAAAAATACAAAAAAAAAGGATCGCTAATTTACAAAATAACACCAATCATTCTGGAAAAAGTCAGTTTTTAAAAGTAACAAAGCAATCTTTCTCCGTAGAAAGTTTGTAATTTTCACCCTGGAGCCAGCTAGTTGTCCTACAGTTGTAAAACTACAGTGTAGCATTGTCAAGCCATCTACTGTCTGTGATCTGCCTTCCAAGTTCCTCCATCTGTAAGCCCTGCACTAGGATTGCAAACTGAAGCCTAAAAGGCAAGGGTGGTCCTGCAGTTGCCAAAGACATTCACAGTTGTTCTCCTTCAGTAAGGAGAAGGAGCGACATTTCCCTGTTGGAATTCCTAGACTTACAAATGCAAGCCCTGGAATTATAAAAAATGAAATGAAAGGAAAAAAGCAAATGTTGGACATTAAGCCCCCTCACACACACACGCACCTTCCTTTGTTGATTTATATATGCCAAATATGGGGTCGCCATGGCTCAGAGAAAAGGGAGTAAATACTCTGAGAAATGTCTCTAACTGAATATTGAAGTCTACATTTTTGCTTATTCAGCCTTGTTATTCTAGGACTCACTATAGTCTCTGTATACCAAAAGGTTACCAGGATCCACAGATAAACACCGCTACACATCCATTACCCTGTTGGACCTCTGCTAAATTGCTTGAAGAGGCAATACATAGACAGCTGATACTTATCAGGTGTTTAACCTACATTATGATGAAGCCACCCAGTGCTTAACATTAACAGCAAGTATTTTGTACAAACTTGGTAAGAGACTTCTCACTAGAAAGCTGGTGTTAGAATTCTCCAAACCATTTGATAGTTGCAACCAGTTATTGTCTGACCTGTAGAATATTGTCATCAGTGCTTCCTAGATTCTATGGCTGTATTTACGGATCACTTGCAATTTCTCGTATGAGTTACATTGTTTATACCGAATCACATTATTCATCTATGCTCTCTTTACTGTATTATTCATTGACCTGCCTGCAGACAAGTTGCTAAGCTGCTTCAGTACAGACAATTCATCCTTTGTCTTCTGGCCTAGATCTTCGTAAAGTCCAGTCACAACTATTGCAAATCTTTCAGCTTTGTATAGCATTGGCTACATGAAGTCTGATTTCCTTTAACACTGTATTAGAACAGAATCCATACTATTCCGCAAGTCCAAAGAGGACTGTACAATAAGTGTCCCCTTTTAGTGGGAGGTCTTTTGAACCAATGGAAGTTTTTAATATCTAGGTGTCCGGATAGATGTGAATATTCTGTTCAAATTCTGCTCCAGTTGTCTGGCTACAGATATCAATTAACTGCTGGAAGCGTAATGGAAATATTGTTGCGTTAATAGAATTATGTCATCTGACAATTCTGTAAGATTGCTACTTCTGTGTAGTGATTCCATGACTGACTTTTATTTCATAGATTGTTACTAGACTAACGACCCTGGGGCCCTTTTAAGCCTAGCCGAGTTTTACCAAAAGAATAATGATGTTTTGTATCCAAATATGACGCTGAGGGCCAGGCATTTATAAGCTACCGCTGTCTGTAAGGGATAAGGGTGCCAGGCCTGGTGTAAATTTCCTATTCCCATCTACTGGTCTAGGTTGCACTTAAACTGGGTAGTAGACAAACTCAGCTTCACATGAATGGGAAGCCTGCCCCATAGGAGCAGCAATCTCCTGGACACATGTCTCTCCAGCATGTTCTCTTTAAAGTCGCAGACAAAATTCAGGTCCCTAGACCTTGTATTTCTCATATTCTTTGACTTACAAGTATGTAGAAGATTCATAAGTTTGGGGTTTGTGAATGCCTTGTATGCCACGGATGACCTCAAGAATCTTTAGAACGCTGAGTAGAGGGAAAGGGTTTTAAGGTGCTCTGCATAAGACAGGCTTGTTGTGCCTTGTATTGTTTTTGAGGAACCTCCTGAAATCACTCTAGTTGCTACATATCCCTGGTCGGGTACATACCAAAGGGTGCATTATCCCCTTATTTTAATTTTATTAATTAACCCAATTGTTATTGGTTTGATAAGGGAGGAGTATACTGGGATGATGACCTCTTTGGGCCTAGATGCCATGGTCTTACTTGTAAGTTGTGCAACATAAAAGGATTTACTCACCACTGTGGCCACGTGGTGGTCAAAGGTAAGGCTACTGTCTGTGTGTACCCAGATGCCTGACCACTGGGTTGACTCTTAGGTGCGTATTATCAACATGATAATTAGCTGGGGTGGTTGACTTCCCAAAGGGTACAATTATGCATTTCTTAGCATTGACTTTAAGACCATGGCTTTGGCATCATTTTTTAGTCCGAGATGGACCTTCTTGATTACTAGTGTCTGCAGGGGAGTCTAACTTCCAGCTTGCAATTATCTAAAAAATTAGTCTGACACAAACCTTTACCATTTGCTTCAATTTCAGAGACCTAGATGCCAAAAAGGAGTAGGTCTGAATACCAAGACCTGAGGAACTCTGCTAGTGACTGGTCTCTTAGTGGAGGTGGCCTCTCCTGTTTTGACCTCATGGGTCCTATCACTGAACCAGTTGGCTATCCAGTGGATGATAAAATGGTTTATACCTAAATTAGTGAGCTCATCTCTAATGCCCAAGTGGGGTATTGTAACAAAAGCCTTGGCCAGGTTGAGGTAAGCTGTATGCATAATCCTGTCCACATCCATTGCTTTGGTGACCCTCTCAAATAAAAGTCCACCAGATTTAATAGCCATGACCTTCCTTTAACAAAGCTGAACTGTGATGGGTCCAATATTTGCAGGTTACCTGTGTCCTCTTTTATCATGTCCGTGATGATTCTTTCCTTTGCCTTGCATGTAAGACTTATGGGCCTGTAGTTACCTGGTTCGGTCTTTGGACCCCCTTTGTGCATGGGAGTGACTGTACCTATCTTCTGTTCCTTGGGCACAAAACCTGACTGAAGGCTTCAGCTGAAAAGTGATTCAAGTGGACCATAGAGGTAATTTTTCATGCTATTAACATCCCAGGGTGTTACTGTGGCCCACTGGTGCAGTGTTTTTGGCCTTGGAAAGTGCAATGATGGTCTGTTCCCTAGTAATGGCTGGGGGGATTGTGGTATGCAGCATTTCTTTTGTACTATCTGGGGGAGTGGGGAGACAAATTTGAGCTGAACCCGTCAGCAAAAAAGTTGAAAATGGCCTCCAGTTCAATGTGGGTGATGCCATTTACAAGTTCTGCACATTGTTGTGCATTTCCCCTGAGATTGCGGACATAGCTGTAGAAAGGTAATAGTGGTTGTCCCTTGCCTGAGAAGCTATTTTTTCTTCAGATTTATCCTTTGAAGTATTAATTAACCATCTTAACTACCTGTTTAGATTGGTCAGAGGTCTTTTAGTACGTATGGCTTTATCCCTCCCAAGCTTAGCCCAGAGTTTCTTTTGTTGCATAATCCATTGATATTGTGATTCTGCCAGGGTGGCTTGTTTTTTGAGTTTGTCTTATTCTTAGTACAAGTGGGCACAGCTCACTTTATTCAGCTTTCAATGTGGCTGTACAGAGGTTTTGTAAATAAGTTCAGCATATGCTATGGTGTATACTGGGTTTCTGGGTGCCTGGATTTTAGCCAAGGTGAAATAACCAAGGTTATTTAATTTAATTCCATATGTGTTTCAGTACCTCACTTTCTCATGTATTCCTACAGTATGCTATAGACAAACTGGCAATTGCCATATAAAAAGTAGCAAACAGCCTTTTTCAGAATGTATTAACATAATCCTTAATTGTTGCGATCTTAAAACAACTTCAATCACATTAGGTTAATCTGCTACATTATAATACTGTACTTTTCAGGACCCGTCTGTCCTTTACTAGTTTGATTGGTATTGTACCCACAAGATGGCTGTAATCCTTGGCCACTTGCTCTTACAACAAGCATAGAGAATGCAGTGGTGGCAATGCCTGATACTTGGGACTCGGTACCCTCTCCTAGGTGTTCATATCACTCTGGAGTTTTTTAAAGGAAAGCTCAAAGGTTACAGGAAATGCATTAAACAAGTGTATACATGACATGCCCGAACTGATATACCATTGCCTTCTATTGCTGTGTCAACTTTCCCTTGTATCTACACGCTGGTTGGTACTAGTTCTCTATTGCAGAGCATAATTTTTTATTCTATTTTGTTGCTTTCTTCCCTTCACTTGTTACTTTTCAGGTCAACAGCTTCCATTTCCCATCCCTTTTTATCTCTGTTTTATCCCGTCTTCACACACTGTTGTGTGTGTTATATAATCTACTTTTATTTACATTTTTAAAACGTCCTTTTTGCATTTTTTTTACACTACATACTGTGTCCGTGCATTTCCTTATTTGGTCCGTTTTACAGCTTTACTTTATGCAGTCTGACTCGTAGTTCTGTTTTTTTCTTAGTGTTTTTATACTCCATGTATGTTTTTCTTCCTCTCTCTCTAGGGTAGGCTCAGACAGCCTATAAAACTAATGTGTGGAACCCCAGCTTTTCCTCACTTGTTCTTGAGTACGTTATTGTTTTTCTGACAGAGTCTGAAAGGATGGAGTGTTCTCTGCTTATATGCAAGGCATGTGGTATATGGTGTTTTGGACTAATCACTTTATAAGTTGTATGCGTTTTTCTTCCCAGGCTTTTTCTCCCTAAGTGGGCTCTGATCAGTGGGACTTCCTAAATGATAAACCGTAAGATATGTACAACAGCCAAATGGTAGCAGGCTTATATGCATTATCTTCCGCAAGACATTGCAATTTTCTGGTTAATGTTTTTGGTAGACAGGTCTGATTAAGGAGGTAGCAGGACTTGCCATCCAGGAAGAGGCGTGCGTGTGTACTGGTTGTAAGAAATTTAAATGCATCATTTCTGTTACCTTTTTAAAGTCATGATCATGTTTTTGAAATGAACTCCAAGGTAAAGAAAAGGAATTCTTATGACTGGCTTCTGATCTTTGAATGAATGAAATGCTTAACTTGTATGTTGCACTGTCTCAACTCACACAGACCTTTCTGTGAACCCACTGCCTAAGGGTAATCACACTGCACTTGATGTTTTTATTTATGGGAGAGATCTTTGTTTCAGTGTTTCCACCATTTGGTATGTCTTAATTAAGGTTTGAGCACTTTGTGTCATTAGAAAGTGCAAATGTAGAAGCATCGGTTAGAGGTCTACTTTTTGTGGGTGTGAATTACCAGAAGACATATGGTTAAAACAGCTGGTTGTTATATGAATCTAAAGGGTTTTCTTTGTCTGCTTGAGTTTTTATGTTGGTTTTCAATGAAATGGGCTCTGCATCAGTTCATTTGATGTAAAATCTCAAAAACGCAGACAGCAGTGATGCTGTGAGCTGGTAAAACATTCTATACTAATGTGCATGTTTTGTGGTGTAGCCATACTGTGCCCTAAACCCCCACTTTTAAGTGAGTTAGAGGTGTCCTCCCACTTTTAAATGTGTGCCTGGAGAAGCTGTCTACTTTTTGTGCTAATGTTTGTAGTATGTAAGCTGTTTTTGTAAAGATCCAGTTCTACAGAAGTGGCCAGATTAGACACAGGTTTTCCTTTAACTGCTCAGATTTGCAAGTAGTGTCCTGTTAAGTTTAACTAGTGATGTGGCAGTTGCTTGTTCTGTGCATGTGTGCACATTTTACCGAAATGCGTACTAATCTCCAGAGATAGATATTGAAAGTAACACACAGTAATACAGCAACATGCCAGATAATCTGACGTTGTCTCTTCTCTCCCTAACTGATGGGTTATCTGATTCATATGGATATGATGCCGGTAGCTTTTAGACATTTGGATCCAAGACTCTGGGATATTCCCCTCCACTAACTCAATACCTCAGGTCTTGTTTGCCACTCAGATGTTTCAGTCGTGGTTCTTTGCTCAGTGCGGCTCTTCTCCTTCTCCTTGTGTTTTTTTTCCTTTCATTTTGGAGGACATTATCTTTTCCCCCCTCTTCCCACTAAAAAAAGTCTGTTTTCTTTATAGTTAACATTAGACTGTGTGTTGAGGTTAGTAGAACTTGATACAGCTTTGGCTTTCCTGTTTGTTTGGTAACTTGTTTTCCGTGTAGCGTGTGTGTTTTCTAGTATCAGACGTGCGCTCGTCAAGGCTCATTTTGTGCGTGTATATGTTACTGAAATGAGTAACACATCTCCAGCGGGTCTTGAAAGGTTGTTTGCACTGTGGCAACATGCTGTGGACGATTTGTCACCTACCACCTTGAGTCAGTACTGTGGAACTCTGCTTAATGTCTAAGCCAGCAAAAGAGAGGATTTTTGAAGGGCATGTTGTAATTCATCTAATTCAAAGGCCTTTCTGGGATTTCAGACTTGTAGCCCTCAAACCCCTTTAATTCTAAGTGAAGAAACCTGCTATTCTGCTGCATTCCTGTCTGCGCTGGCTTCCTTTCTATTTGTTTAGGAGGTTGTAGCCCTCGGTCTGTGCACTAGTCCCCTGTAGAGATGATCTGTTAACAGCAGCTGTTGTCACTTGGATGGCACCGTTCATGCATTCAGACTTCCTAGGTAACACTACTATTTCCCCAGTGTCTCAGAAGCTATCTGGTCACCAACAGGTGTCTGATCAGGGCAGCAGGGGGCCTCATCTTGGACCTTTCCGTATCGCAGAGTAGCCTATTGTGGATTCCAGCTGGGTCCCATTGCCTTGTTCATCTTAAAATATAACAGGATCTTTAAAATCCTCTCAGAAGTAGTGAATGAAGTAGAACTTTGTCTTCCCTTTCCTAACTTTCACCACCACCAGTGTATTCCTTTCCTTTTTGCAAACGTCAAGCAGAAACGTTGATTTTAAATATTCATATTCTTCAGTCACATCCCACTGATCAAGATGCGCTTTTAATTTCTGAACATGATTCTTTTTTATTCTAGCTGTGTATCTGCACTAATTCTCCTGTCCCTTATGTTTGAAAATTCATCAGTTTAGAGTATTACAATATAGCCCTTCAATTGTAACCTCTCCTATTCCTTTTCATTGATCTGGCATTCTTGTCTTTCTTTTGTTTATGTACTGCTCCATCTTTTGTACTCTTTTGTTTCACCATGTCCCCCCATTATCTATTCTTCTCTACTCGTGCTCTTCTGTTCATGTCCTGTATGGTCTTCCCACCATCCTCAGGACCTTCTTCATTTAATGTGCTGATCACTTCTGTCCTCCTGTGTGGTATTTCTTTTATAAATAGCATTCCCACTTCAGCCACCACCTAGGCGCACACGCATGCACATGCACACGCATGCACATGCACACGCATGCACATGCACACGCATGCACATGCACACGCATGCGCACATACCTTCCTCATCCAAGTCAGATGTTGCCTTCTGTGTTTATGCTTTTCCCTCATAATTAATTAGGCAACTTAGTCCTGGACTGATGGCATATTGCACAGTTCCAAATATGAAGTTGTGCACTGAGCAATTTTTTTTTGCTTTATGCCAGGTTATTTATATAGTGGTAAGTGAAACTCTCCCATTCGACATCACTTGGGAGATCTGTCTCCCTTTATGCAGCTTAGACTTTTATTCCAAACCATGTCCTGTAATAAAGTACTACCCAGGTAGTGTCCATCAGAATGTGTTACATGAACTGATCAGTGTTTTGTTGGTTCTTGGGAGGTCCACAGGCTGGTTTGGCACGTCATGAACAGGATCAGTGTACGGTTATTTCTTTGTACTCTGCATTCAGACTGTTAAGAGCATTACTAAATTTACTAAATGCAGCATTTACAAAGAAAATGTTTCATTGAAGGTGATTGATTTAATACGAAAGTTCAGTTTTTGCATAGTGAGTCAAAGTTCTGTGGGTTCTTTGTAATCTTTCTTTTCACTGTCCTAGTAATACAGTTCTAAGTTTTGTTGTATGTACTTGTTTTGAAAGTGGAACACACACTGCTGTTTTTTAAGCAGAACCTTGTACTGGGAGATGGCCATCACAGTGGGGTTCCAGAATGTGTATTGGTGGTTTAGAAAACTATTTACAAAAAAACTTCTTGATTGATTTACTCCTGATTGAACTGTAGCCGGTTGGTTTTCTTATGTTTAGAAAGAAGTCTTTTGTTTTCTGTGAAACTCTGAATTCTGCTAGATTAACAAGCAGAGCTCAACTGGCAGTTTTAAACTGCATTCTGCGTTTGATCTTATGAAGGGGAGGCCTTGATGTTTTGTAGTCTAATGTATTCCTACATAGCTGTTAACTACAGTCACAATGAATATTATGTGATGAAGCCTGCAGTAAAACTCCGCAATGAAAACATTGTCTGAACAGATGTGGTGAAAGCTGGGATGCATACTGGGGGCAGACAGGTTCTTCTTTTTCTCCTCCAGCTAAGATGGAATGACACTGATGTGGGGTTCATCCTTAAACTGAGCACACATTTCCCTCCTCCAAGGACTACACAGATATGATTTTCTGAGTATTTATTGCCTGGGCCCTAGGTGATTGGAGCTGTGCCAAGAATTTGTTCTGCTTTGACTTTTTTTCTGAATGTAGTTGTCTTTCACTGCGTGTATATTGGTAATGCTGGTAAATGCATGTGTATATTGGTAATGCTGGTAAATGCATGTGTATATTGGTAATGCTGGTAAATGCATGTGTATATTGGTAATGCTGGTAAATGCATGTGTATATTGGTAATGCTGGTAAATGCATGTGTATATTGGTAATGCTGGTAAATGCATGTGTATATTGGTAATGCTGGTAAATGCATGTGTATATTGGTAATGCTGGTAAATGCATGTGTATATTGGTAATGCTGGTAAATGCATGTGTATATTGGTAATGCTGGTAAATGCATGTGTATATTGGTAATGCTGGTAAATGCATGTGTATATTGGTAATGCTGGTAAATCGGTCTGTGGTACTGTTTTGCAGCTCATTGCTGTTTGCTTTTCAGTGGAAAATCAAGGTGGTCAGGAATATGTTTACAAAGAAATCGTTCTGTTGGTTGCCATTCTGCCAGCAAGACAATGGTCAATTATTGTTGATCAAATTCTCATTAACCATGTAAACTGATGACGTTGCATAAAACTGGGATAGAAAGTCTTTCCCTGAGCTGTTTTGCAGTCTTTTTCATGGTTCTTTTCTATAGTGACCGATTAGTGGGACAGGTGTCTGATAGTTCCATTGATCACCTTAGTTTTGTCGGTATGTTGACTCCAGTGAAATTCCATGAACCTCCAATTAAGTACACTAATTAGAATTCTCTCTTCTAGCCAGGATGTGACAAAAGTCTACCAAAAGTTCTCCAGCTGTTTAATTTCTTGCAAATATTGCATTGTTTATTAAGTCTAGTCCCAGCAGTCTGTTTCATAAATGACCAGGAAAGGCCATCTAGTTTTAAGCATTGGTTATCGCAAGTTGATGTGATAGAGACCATTATACTTTGCAAAGTGAATCACTGCATCACAGGTTATGTGCAGGTGAAGTGATGACATTTTTGCTTCAGCTGTATCTGCCAGTGTTGCAATCTGCATTAACTGTAAGTCTGGCCTTTGTGACAGTGCAGGCATGTCAACTATGCTTAATCCTTTTGATAGGGGGCCTCATTCGGAGCACTGTACTGCAAGACTCCTCCATATGTCAGACTGCTCCCCAGCTGTATTCTGGTCTCCTCCGTACATCAAGTGGGCAGGTAATGGATGCGAACAGTGGCTATAAGTGAAAGAATTGTGATTGCAACTGCTCTTTCCTGTTGTGACCAGAGTTCCTCTTTTAAGAGAGGAGACCCCACTGACCCATGAAAAAACTGCAATAGCTGTAGATCACTGTTGGACATGCAAAGGATCCACTTCTCAGAGGACTAGATCAGGAGCGATTATGATGATCAGATGAATTTTGAGCAGCTTCGTTAAAACCTTGCTGCTCTTGTGCTTTCTAAAAGATGCAGCTTTGTTGGATGTTAAAGGCTGTTTGTGTAAATTCAGTTGGATATGGCTAGCGCAATTGCCATGTTAGTATTTTTGATCTCTTGGAAAGTGCAGCATCACTTTCGGATGCACAGGTTAAAAGCTGTGAACATAAAAATCAAATAAGCATTTGTAGCCATGTCTGCCTTAAGAAGGAGTAAAATAAAACGTATTACTAAAAGTAAAAGCTTTAGGGCATGTAAAACAAAAAAACTCCAGAGATGCTAGAGTTGCACACCCATTGTTCTTTGCAGCATGGTGACATAAATAAATATGTGTACAGGAAAAATGTACCTTTCTGCTCGATAGATGCCTAAACTAGACTTGTGCATCCACCCAAAACAAATTTGACGTTTAATTGCTTGTTTTAACAATGTGTCTTAATGTAATGGCGATTTGGGTGTAAGCAGTCAGCGAAGTCTCTGAACCCACAAGCTTTGAAGTATGTAAAATATAAACAGGTTTGTGACACAGAAATACATTGTTATGCAATATAGTTTAAATAAAACTATAGATGTACAGCAGAGAAGACCTTTTACCTTTGATAACGCACCTGATAGTGGTCAGTAGTATTTTTGAGGTTTTGGCATCTTGCCCACCCAGTGATTCTTCTAAAAAGGCACCATATGAGGGGATTCTTCTAAATTTGAGGAAAAATGCATTTTGCAATGTTAAAGAAGTTGTGTACCCCATCATTTTTAGGGTGGGTTCTTGTGTGAACTAATAACATGGCCAAGTTCTTGTTCCTTGTTTATCCATAAACTCAGCACTTCATTTATTTCAGGCTTGTAAAATGCCTCTAGGGTCACAGATTTGTGACGTCTTCTGTGAGGCATTTTTTTTATCTAAACTTACCATATCTGTCTGATGAACGAAAGGGCAGTGAGCTGATCGCTTTAATTGCCATCTGTTTAATGGTGTAAGTCAGTCTCCTGCTTCACAAGTCTATTTTGCAGTCCCTTGCACAAACATGCTACAGAAAATTACATTTAGACAAATTATCAGAACAGTCAGTGACAGGGTATAAAAATTGGAAACGTTATCTCATGTGATTTCAAGTCGTGCTTAGAACATAGACATTTGAATGTTGAGTGTTGTGCTACTGTTTCATGGGATACATTTTCTAGTTGTACATTACATGCAGTTGGCATTATAACTACAGTGCAATGCATCACAACCCTGAAATTTCAAGCAAAACCTTCCACACTTGTATGCACTTGTATGTTCCACAAAAACAGACTTCTGCAATGGCCCTTGGCCTGTAATAAGGAATTTCTAGATTTCATGCATTTATGACCATTAAAAGCAGAATGTTCTGTTTTATGCCCACAAGAATTTTAACCTTGTGAGATATTAAGAGACCAATTAGGTACACACAGCCCAGACTGTTCTTTCTTTGGTTAAGCATGTCTCTTGGCTGTCCCAGATTTTGAACCATACTTCGCTGTGCCTCTCCTAAAATTGATTTTTGTGGTAAATCTCTGAGGATTACAGCCAGTAATGGCAGATATTAAGCTCAGAAAATGCATGTTGATGCCAGTTGGGGTTTTATATTAGCTTTCTCAGTCAGTGAATGTAATACTTAAAAGCTGTCCTTGTCTCTTTGTCCCCCATTATTTTTGGCTATGATTCTTGAGCAAAGTTGACAGTGGCAGTTATAATTAAGCTGCCTCCTTTAATGCTGTTTTAAAGTCTGTGACACACTGGTGTCATGTTTTTTTTTTCTCTGTAACCCCCCCCCCCCCAAAACATCACCCCCCCCCCAAAAAAAAGTCAGGGATGTACTCATCAGTTCCACCCTTGCCTCCCGCTTCCAAAAAAGTTCTGTACTTGCAATTACAGGAATAGAGAACTGGACCTTCCCTATGAAACAGAGGGTATTTCCCAGAGACATGGCCAAGATGTTTGAAATTGTACAGTTTAGTCCCTTTCTCAAGTAAGTGTGTATTTCAAGATGAGTACAAAAAATGAACTTACAGGTTTAAGCCAAAAGTGGCCATTTAAAATATTTACCCCTAAATCGCAATAAAAACTACATTTGCACAGAATGTTTTGCAAATTGTATAGTTTAGTGTATCCCTGGCTACACCCATAGTTTTCTACCCCCATTAATTAACCCTGGAAATTCTCTTATTTTCCTGAATCTGTCAGTAGCAGTCATTTACCGATCAGGTTACTCACACCAACATTCAGTGCTGACTCCACTCAAACTTCCATGAGATCCACCAGTGGTTCAGAAACCATAAACTGCTTCTCAACCCCACCAATATGTAAGCTATACTTTTTGGAACTCCACAGAAAATTGACCAAGCACCTGACTGACTATATTTGACCTATACAACCATTCCATAAAGACAACCACCACCTTTAAATACCTTGGATTGTGGCTTGATCAGTCACCAAGTTTCCATTTCTGCAGAAAGTGAGAACCAAAATAAAATCCCTCCCTTCCAGGACCAAAAAGGTCTCCCCTTTTGTATCCCGACCAGCCAGAGCAGCATTAGGAATGGAGTTCTGCTTTCTCAGATCAAATATGGTCTCCCCAAGTTTTGCTTCTCCCTCTAAGAAAAACATTGACACACTTCAGAATATTTCTAACAGCATCTGTTGATTCATTACAAACTCGCCTTTCTGTGACCATCCCTGTATCACCCTAGAAAAAGCCAAATGACTGCCAATAAAACAAAGATCTAACCTATGTTTGGAACCCCAACTCTACAAACTACTCCAACTCCACACATTTGCTCCCCTTGCATCTAGAATTCACAAAAAAATCTACAACCTTAGTCACTGCTCACAAGTTGTACACTAACTTTCATGATGCCTAGAACCAAACTACACAGCACATGCTTTTTCCTCAAAGGCAGCTACTCTTTGGCAAGCTCTCCCCATCAGCATTAAAGAAGTCCATTAATTCCAAAATCAGAATGCAACTCAAAAAAGCACTCATCCAAGCCAAATGCTCCTGCTTCAGCAGAGGACATAATCACCTAACCTATCCCCTTTCCAAGTCTCTCCTGTCACAATAGTCTGTGAAGATTGACACATTTTTCGAATGTATATATTGTGTATTACTCTGATTATACATTGTGCTGTACTTGTTTACTAGAATGTATATATAATGTTTTTTTTTTTTTTTATGTAATTAGTCTGAACTGTTTGGTTTGTTTACATGTCTGCATTTTTTGTTTGTGAAGTGTTTTGTATTTCAGCTGGGCTGAGCCTGACATTCAGTGTTGATCAATGCACTACCCAGCAAGCAGACAAATTAATTAAATAAATCTAGCTTGTGTTTGTGGTCAGACTAAATAATATTTGACTGTTGGGACCACAGAGAGACAGTCATAGAATGCACTACTATGATTAGTTGATCTATTCATGTTGGCATTTACTTTAGTTTTACATTTGTCTAGCATTTACTTCATTCTTGGATTGCTTAGTAACAGGTCTTAGTATCTGATTTTGACGTTTGTGTTGAAATTCCATGACCTTCAAAAAAGCAGAAAATGGTATTAGTTTTATTCAGTGTTTCTTTTGCAGCATTTTATTTTTCATTGTCTCACGACACTGTTACAATCTCACACTTCTGACAGGGTGCTGATTCTGAAGGTATTGATTTATGTAAAATGTTTCACATTTGCCTTTTCCTTTATTTGAAAAAAGGTTTTCAGACTAGTAACTGGTTTTCAGACTAGTAGCTCTTCTGTAGAAGTCAAGTAGTTTGGCACATCTTTGGCAGTGTGCAGTAGCTCACTGCACACGTGCGCACTCAGTGTGTTTAAGAGCGAGTTCCTTTGTCATAGTTGTTGGAGAGGGAGTATCGGGATCACAACAAAAATGTAGTAGACCAGTGCTGTGTAAAATTTTTTTTTTTTTTTTTTTAAACAGGGTGTAGTGCTGGAGAAGGGTAAGCAGTGCACCGCCTGTAGGAAGAGACGTTTTTATGAAGTTCCACCAGAAATTGCTTGGCAGACAGAATTTGTCAAGAATAGTGTTTTGAGGGTCCAAACCATTTTGAGCTACTTTTCAGAAATGGGGAGGGGGATGAGTTAAAAGAAAAGCAGTTAAGAACTGACAGTTTTTCCTAGTCCTTCTCCATCTAACACGCTATTGGAATGGCAGCATTCCAATGTCCCTGCAGCAGGCCTTCTCCTAACCACCAGTATTTCTTTTATAGCCTGTGTGAGGAGCCAGCTTCAAATAACCACCTTCTCAGTGAAAGAATGCTAGTTGGCATCCATCTTCCATCCATCCACAACCCCTTTTTCCCATTTTGCACATGGGGTCGGGATGTTAAGGTTCACACCGCCAGGTGGCTAGCTCTGCTGCGATAGCTATTTCATACCACACACTGGCATGCACAGTTACACCTGTGGTCAATTTAGAGTGTCCAATCCACCTACTACATGACTTTGGAATGTGGGAAGAAATCCACACAAACACAGGGAGGACATGCAGACTCTGCACAGGAGGTGCCCCTGCTGGGAATCTAATTGGGGAACTTCTTGCTGAGAAGTAACAATCCTAGCCACTGTGCCACCCTCCTAAATAATTTCATTAAATTATTCCTGGCCTGGACATTCATTTTTGCATAAACAGTGCAATTGGGCTTGATATTTATACTTTTCTAAAATGTAGGTGTGTTCTGGTGTCCTTTCATCCAGGTGCCATGCAGGTTTTGCCATTTGTGGCTGTGTAGTGCATATAGCATATTTGTCACTATGGTTGTTCTCTCTCCCTGTTCTTTGTCCTCCGTGATGCATGCCCTGTGTCCATCACTGCAGTGATTTCCTGTCTGTTCCCTGACTTTGTGTTGTATGACCTTTATGCTTCACTGTCGCTGCTCTCTTCTTTGTGATTGTGTGCCCTGTATTTATCACTACAGTGGCCCTGTCATCCTTGCTTTGTGATGCATGCCTTATATTTATCACTGTGGCAGTTTCCTATTTATCATGTTGCCTTAGTAGATGCCCTCTGTGGTGTGGTGGTTCTTTCCTCTGTTCTTGTGTCAGTGATATATGGCTCAAACACATTATTGTCATGGTTTTCTCGTGCCTTTGCTGCGAGTCTGATGTAAATCCTCTATCACTGTGGTTGTGCTCTCATTTGTCTGCACACCTCTGATGTATCCTGAATGCATCACTGCGGTGGTTGTTGAAATTCTTTAACTGTTTGCATTCCTGCAGGTACAGCCCTTGGAGTTTTATGCTGCATTTGGAAAAGTTTACTTAGAGGTGATGTACAGTGGTAGGGTAACCTTTTGTCTTCTGACTTGTGATGTCTGACAGTTACCACAGAGAATTAAGGCTGTGAGCTGTCAACAAACTGCTTCCTTTAGTTAATTTCATATTGTCCACCTTTGTTTGCTAACTGTGCGACTCTCTAAGCAAGTTACTTGTGCAGTGCTCTATTGCAGTTGGGAAATAGAGCTTGGCTCCTCAGTGGTCTCCTGGATCTCACGCCTAGTAATTTCCCATGAATTTGTTCTTGTGTTTATCTGAGCTGTGATGTATGTGTTGTGACTAGTGACACTGTAGCTCTATCTTCGATGTTCATGTTTGTGTTGCAGTCATTACTCTTGGGTTATCCTGCTGGCAGGCTACCCGTAGTCGGCCGGAATTCCAAAGTCTAGGTCCGGCGTCGGTTGCTGTCGCCTCTTCCCTGACGTCAGGGCGGCAGGGGTATAAAAGATGCAGCCAATGCCATTTTCTTCAGTCTTTCTTGCCGCGCGGTGCCTGAAGCAAAAGCAGTTCGCAAGTGCCAGTCGGCCGACTCCTGAGATTTTCAAATCTGAATTTCAGAACCAAAGTCTTCATTAAAGCTAAGTACCCCGTTGGGGAAACTTAACTTTTTTCTTGATCCAGACTGATGTCAGAAAAAGTTAACAATTGTATTTCTTGTGGGAAGCAAATACCTCATAAGGATTTTCACTTTTACTGTATTCCTTGCCTAGGCCCTGATCACAACATTGCTAGCTGACTGTTTTGTGCTAGATTTAAGCAATGCACTATCGAGCGTTGGTTCGATTTTGCATTTCATTACTTTGGCCGAAGATTTAATTATATAATGCCGGTGGAACAGGCGACAACCGGAGTTTACAAAAAACGCAAGGACAAGGATAGGCATCCGAGGTCCAAAACCGATGAAGCCTCTTCTAGGCCATTCGCCGGTTCTCAGTGAGGCGCTTTCGCAGCCCCTGGCGTCTGCTACCTCAGAGCCATAGGCCGCTACCGACTCCCACGTGGAGCCGACTGGGCCTCTGGAAACTCAAGGTATTGGACACTCGGAAATCAACCTCTCAGATGGGTCTTGAGCCACTGAGCAGGCATTGGCCATCTTCAGCTTCAAAGACTAAAGCAGCTCTAAAGACAAAGAAACAAGTACAGCATTCTCCTATTCAGACTTCCATGCCTAAAAAACAGATGCTCAAAATGGCCGAAGACCCAATTACCTTGGTCAGGGGCCCCCATCCCTCTCCTGATAAGAGGCCTAGGCAAGAGACAGAGTATGATTCTTCTGATCAGGTATCTATTTCGTCTGATTCCTCTTCTGAACAGGATTACTCCATGCTTCCCTATGAGGATTCTGATGCTGAAGAATCCATTCCTTCAGCCTCTCCTCCTGAGGACTATTCTTTTGGGGAAACGCATACAATGAGGGAGCATTTCCACTTGGAGAGCCAAGATTATTCTGAATCTAAGAAAAGGCTCAGAGACTTCCTGCTTCTTCCTCAGCACAGACCCCTTGCTATTCCACCTGTTCTAGACATTGTAGATGATGTATTTTCAGAATCCGAACTGTTCCCCGACTCTTTACCCCCTGCACCTGCTAAGCCAGACAGATACTACAGGGTCCCGGATTCTCATAAATTCCTATATAAAAACCCCGCTGCTGACCCAGAAACTATATCTCAGGGTCCCAAGGGGGTTAAAGCTTCCACTGCAAAAAACCCTGTCCCCTCTGATAGGGATTATAGGGTTCTAGACAGATGGGGGATAAAAGTTTACACTTCTGCTACCCTGGCTGTAAGGGCTTTAAATTGTCAATTTCATATGCTTAAATATCAGCAATATTTAATGTCACTACTTAAACAGAAAATGTTGACAAGTACTGAATGTTCAGAGAACAAGGAATTGCAGGATTTATTGCATGCAACTGAACAAGTGGGAAAGCATTCTTTGCAATGTGGTTATGATTCACTGGAGGCCTCTTGCAGGGCCGCTGTTACAGATTCTGTTATTAGAAGGCATGCTTGGTTAAAGGAACAAAATCTGCCTGATCATGTTAAATCAAAATTGTAAGATGCACCATTACAGCATGATACTTTGTTTGGTACTAAAGCAGAAGAGGTGTTGAAAATGGAGGATAAAGCAAAATCCATGCAGACAGTCAGGGATTTCTTACAGGTACAGCCACCCAGGTTTAGCAGGAACTGGCCTTCTAAAAATTGGTCCTTCCCAGTCTGACAGACCACAAAGAGGCAGATACAGGCGTCCCAGTGGCAGATCTCAGCCCCAAGGCTCATACAGGCCTAAACAATGGGGTGCTCCTACCTCCAAAAGCGGAGAAGACAAATCACAGCCTTTACAGGAAACGGTCCCAATGACTTTCCTCTACCAGTTCCAAACAGTTTTACTTTTGACAGCTCCCCTAGGGGGAAAACTAGCACTTTTTTCATCAAATTGGCAAATCGTTACCAAAGACAAATGGGTCTTGAACATAGTGTCGCAAGGCTACAGGTTCCATTTTCTCACACTAGCAAGGTCAAAGGGCATGCCACACCTGCCACACAATCAATGGGCAGAGGCACAAAAACAAATTGCAGCCCTCATGGACGTGAGGGCCATTCAGCAAGTACCACAACAAGAGCAGGGGCAAGGGTTTTACTCCAGATTTTTCCTAGTACACAGGAAGGACAAAACCATGAGACCAATTCTGGACCTGTCTATACTAAATATGTTTCTGGAAGTTCCAAAATTCAAGATGTTGACTCTTCAGCAGCTACTGCCCATGCTGGGCAAGAAGGCTTGGCTCGTAACTTTGGACCTAAAAGAGGCATACCTGCATGTCTCAATCAAACAATCTTGCAGAAGATACCTCAGAATCATAGCTGGCTCAATGCATTACCAATTCTCTGCACTGCCCTTTGGCTTATTTACTGCGCCCAGAGTCTTTACAAAATGCCTGGCACCAGTATTGCATTTTGCAGACAAAAAGGAATTCAAATATATCCCTACTTGGACGACTGCCTCATTCAAGCAGAGAACAAAGACACTCTTCTAAAGCATCTGGCATTTCTAAAAAGATTACTAATTGGCCTAGGGTACACAGTAAACAAAAAGAAATCAAAACTAGTGCACTCTCGAGAGATAATATTCCTGGGTGCAAGCTTAAATATAACTACCCAGATGGCTTATCTCATGCCAGACAAACAAAAACTACTTACCTCAAGAAATTGGCAACCAAAACCCACCTATCTGCAAGGAAAATCCTGCAGGCCTTGGGTTTCATGGCATCCTGCATTCTACTAATGCCATATGCCAGACTGCATATGAGGAAACTACAATGGTATCTGAAAAGTGTTTGGACTCAGCATTGCCACAGCCTGGAGACAGTAATTGCACTCATTCCCTGCCTACAACAGGAGTTTCGATGGTGGGCAGAAGCCTGTCACCACAACAAGGGTCTGCCATTCAGTTTACCCACAGCCAGACAGACACTGACAACGGATGCATCAGATTATGCCTGGGGGGTCCATATGGCAGGAAAATGTATTCAGGGCACATGGTCTGCAAACCAGAGGCATCTTCACATCAATCAAAAAGAGATGCTAGCTGTTCAGAATGCCCTGGCAGCTTTCAAGGACCTGCTTCATCCAGGACAGTACTGATAAAGACAGACAGCACATAGTGGTACATAAACAAGCAGGGAGGTACACATTTCCTATCCCTTCTGCAGACAAGCAATGACCTTATGGGACACAGCATTGGCTTTTCAAGTTCACCTGCAAGCACAATTCCTGCCAGGAAAAACAAATACTCTGGCAAACTAAGCAGAAACCTCATGGATCCCCACAAATGGAAACTGGATCCACAAGTCTTCAGGATAAGGAAATGGAGACGCCCAGACATAGATCTATTTGCCTCCCCTCACAACTGTCAATTGCAGAGATTTTGCACAAGGATTTACTACAAGCAAGCATGGAAAGTGGACGCCCTATCATTCAGCTGGGACAATCTAACACTATATGCTTTCCCCCCACTGCCTCTCCTTCCCAGAGTACTCCTAAAGGTCAGACAAGAGAAGCCAAAAATGATTCTGATTGCACCAGACTGGCCACGCCAGCACTGGTACCCAATCCTAAAGAGCTTGTCTCAAGGTCCAGCATGGATACTGCCTCAAACTTCTCACTTGCTGACCCAACAAAACAATCAGATCTTGCACAGCCAACTCAGGACCTTAAATCTGGCAGCATGACGGATAATGTAGCCATTCAGAACACTCCTCTTTCAAAAGCTGTTATGGATGTTATCTTGGAGGCCAGGAGGGCCCAGTACCAAAAAATCTTATGCAGAAAAATGGAAGAGATTCTGTGCTTGGAACCAGGAACAAGGCATTGACACGTCTGTACCAAATATTCCTCAGATTTTACAATACCTAACTCAAATGCTGAACAAAGGCCTTTCTTTCTCTCAATTAAGATCCATGCCTCTGCCATTTCCTCTGCCATTTCTGCACATTACAATATGGAACCACCTATCTTTTCTCATCCTTTAATAAGGCAGTACCTCAGAGGGGCAAAAAACATTAGGCCTCCAAGGAGAGCACCAATTCCGGCCTGGGACCTCAGTTATGTTTTGGAAAAACTCACACTGCCTCCTTTCGAGCCAGCATTAACAGCAGATATAAAATTCTTATCCTGGAAAACAACTCTGCTCCTAGCCATAACCTCTGCAAGGTGAGTCTCGGAGTTACAAGCATTCATGGCTGTGGAACCTTTCATCATTTTTCATCCAGACAGGGTTTCTCTGAGGACAAACCCTACATTTATGCCTAAGGTGGTGTCCAGTGTGACCCTCAACCAAACCATTCACTTGCCTACCTTTTACCCAAATCCACAGAACAAGGGTGAGAAAATTCTGCATTCTTTGGACATAGGCAGTTACGCTTCTACTTGGACAGAACTAAAACTTTCAGAAAGACTGAGCAACTTTGTGTCATATGCTGCAGGATCACAAGGAAAGGCCATCTCAAAACAAACTATTCTAAATGGGATAGGCCATTGTATCCATTTCTGCTATTTTCAACATGGCAAATCAGTGCCTAAGGGCATTAGGCCTCATTCCACCAGAGCAGCAGCCACTTCAGCAGCCTTCCTCAGAGGAGTAACAACCAAAGAAATCTTAGAGAGGCAAGTGGTAGTGCTTTGCGAAAGTGTGCACTGAACTCCAAGTCCAGAGCAGGCTTCGCCACTGCAGTTCTGCAGGGCCTCATAGCCTCTCCTAATCCTATTTAGCCCAGCCATCCATCCTCAGCTTTGGGATTCTACCCAAGAGTAATGACTGCAACAGTGAAACACGATGAACATAGTACAGTTGTGTACCTACCATAAATGTAGATGTTAGTGTATTCACTGTTGCAGTCCAGGTTACCCACCCACCATCCCCCTTCTCTTTGCTGGGACTTATCTGCATTAATATCTTTATTCTATACAACCTTTTTGGTGTATTTGCTTGTCGATGAAGGAAATGTTATTTTTATGCTTGCATTTCTTATTGGTATATTTTTCAGCCTACCTATTTGGGGCACCTGACATCTGGGTCAAGAAAAATTGAAGAAAATGGCATCGGCTGCATCTTTTATACACCTGCCGCACTGACATCAGGGAAGAGGCGACAGCAACTGACGCCGGACCTAGACTTTGGAATTTTGGCCGACTGCGGGTAGCCTGCCAGCAGTATAACCCAAGAGTAATGACTGCAACAGTGAATACACTCTTAACATCTACATTTATGGTAGGTACACAGCTGTACTTTCTGGCACCTGCTTAATTGTGGCAGACTCCCCACTGTGTCCCCTGGTTTCGTATGGATTCTGTGTCCCACTCCATTTGTACATTTTAAAGTCTTAGCTGGCCAAACATAGCATGGCCAGCCCAGTTTCCTTGTTTGCAAGACTTGATCGATTTGTGTACCGAATCTCAGATGTGCACACACTAAACTTTTCAAACAGTTTATTTGCTCTGTGACTTGTGCAGAGATTAGGTGCATTCACATAACAGTTTTTAGGAGTATAGTGCCTGACCACGTTTTAACATTCTAGATATGCATTAAGATACATAAATGCATTGTAGTGTAACACTGGAAGTTTGATATGATAGAGGAAGTACCAGAGATGGGTAACTGTACACTAGGGGGCTAATGAAGACACTCTGGGGCAAATGAACTGGTAACATTGATCAGAACCAAAGCAGCTCCAGTTGTAGAACCGGTTACGATGGCTTGGTCAAATGTTCAGTGAAGCAGAAGGCAGTTTGGCAAAGCAGATTTGGAAAAGATAGGAAGGCAAGAGTAGACAAGGATGCCCAGTCGAGAGAGGGATGGGACTGCATGAGAAAGGACCTGTAATGGACAGCCATGCCTGTTAAAGAAGGTAAGAGAATGGTTCTGAATCAGGAGACATGGTGACAGTTAACAGCATGAATATTTTTTTTTCTCTAAGTCTGGGACCATATTTCATTCGGGCAACAGTATCTTCCAGAAAGAGTCCTCTTACTATTGGCTGCCCAAGTTTATTATTCCTTAGTTGTGCCATCCAGTAATGTCATCTGGAATGCCTAATGAGTGTGTTAAATGTAATGCTGACTTACATGCCACTCTAGTGACATTGCATCTCCTTCCATCAGGAGCTGTTTTGAGGTGAGGGGGCTCCCTCATTCTTCCCCAGGGACAAAGTAAATTGACATCCAACTGCTCAGCCCTCTCCCATATGAGTGGTCTTCTGGTCATCCGTGATGATGGAAATCCCAGTGAATCAACAGGTGACTATGTATGGGCCTACACCATAATGCAGACCATCCCTTTATGTATGTGTAATCAGAAGCCAGTTGCTGTCAACTTCTTTTATATATTGGTGAGTTCCTCACTGACTTGGCTGAAAGATGATTATTTAAAAAAAAAAAACTCTAAACCTTCTACCCCTTTATTTGGTATTAGCTCATCTCTTCTTCTGCATCTGGAGTATTGTTTGACTTACAACCCATCTTTGCAAAGTAAATTCTGTTTAGTAATGCTGTCATGAATCTACCATTCACCTGTGGCTGACGAGCAACATGCAGAATGTGTTTCAGGTGAAGAGAAGGTACAGTTATTTCTAAAAAGGGTAGCTGCACACAGTTTGTTTTTACAAAAAACATTGCCAATATGTCACCAGTAACCGTCCCTATAACGATGATGTAACATGACTTAATGAAGATTTGTTTGCAACAGAGAGAAGTTCAGTTGACTGCCTTCCAGGTGGTGAAGGGGATGCAACCAAGGACATGCAGTCGGTTGTTCAAAACCGTACGGTAAACAGCAACATATGAAGGATTTGGCTGTGAAACTAGAGCCTGATCTGCTTGATACATAAAATTATTCTGTTGGGCTGCTGCCTAGCAATATGCCTGTGCTACCTAGCAACATGTCTGTCTTCAGTTAATAATTGGCAGGTATATTATGACCACATTTGCATTCTTAAGTCCTAGAAAACAGCTTGGTAGTAGAACTTAAAAATATAAATTTGTACCCGTTTCAGGCATCACAGCTGGGGAGATGGCAACTCTGCTGGGTACAAGGATAGACTTGTCAGAAGCAATGACCCCTAACTTAACTTCACACTAATGTGTTTAACCTACCTTCCAAAGCCATCTCGAGTCAAGCACCACATCAGACCCACTTGCCACAGCATTGTTTTAATTCCCATTTACCTGTCATTAGAGGAGTGTTTTGTTTACTCTCCAGTGGCAGATGTTTTGAAATACAAAGCGTCAGTGGCTCTCTACATCAAACATTTATTAATATTAATCATCTTAGTATATGACCTCCACAGACACTGCTTTCTTGACTAGCAAGGTGCAGAACACCTTGGAAGGAAAATGTAACTTATGAATGGATTTCAGTTCTCATTTTTATGAAATATGTCTCACTAGTGTAAGAAAAAATAAAGTAAAAGAAAATTATTACAACAGAGCCAGGGTTATTTTGATGCTGGCCAGCAAAAAGGAAGACTGGGCTGCCGTTCTTCTAGAAGGATGCTAGTTTGCTATCTAGTTCGGTGGAACTCCCTATTGTAATTATGAGAGTTGGGAGTTGTAACTGCAAGTTCTGGAACGGAGGGGAAAAATATGTAAATATTGGGGAAGAGAAAATGTTGCCAAGTGCTGTTCTTTAAACTAGTTTATTGCAATGTGGCAACTCCCCTTGCACCCCCCACCCCCAGTACTTGTGTTTACTAACTCAGAGATGGCGGAAACTGAGTACTGTAAGGGACAGTATGCTAACTTAGTAATCGTATATTTTCACACATTCAGTTTTAATGTGGTATGACTCGTACTTACGTTTTGGAATTACAAATGGTTACCAGAATGGAGTGGATGATGTGTTCCACATACAGACATCTGTTTTGCTCTGGGAGTCTGTAGTGAGACTGAGAGAGTGCATCAGCAGTGTGATGGAAAAGTGATGCAGTCATGCCATGGCCCCACAGACGAAACAGTAGTATGATTTGCTGTCTTGTTGCGACTGTTCATCTGAAACCCATTTTGTTGGGTGACCTCTTTGGTGGAAACATAAGAAGTGATGCCCAAAAGAGTCTCCTGTTATGAAATTGGGAGCTGAATACATTCATTTCATGGTTTCTGAAATTATATAGCCCAGTACTATAATTTTATTGCTGCCTATTCTTGAATTCATCTACTAAATGGTTGAGTTTTAAGAATAAAATTCTACAAGTTTAAATATGATTTTGATTTAACTATGTTTATACATTGCTTATTCAGTTTTAGATTTACCATGACTTCGTTATTCTTGGATTGTTTTGGCGTGTTTTGTATCCATTTATTTTGCATTTTCTGTAATGCATCTTCATTTGAAAACACACCTAACAAGTCAAAAGTTAGTAGCTTCTAAGGCTCATTCTATTGTAAAATGATGTAGCTGGTTCATAGGTAGTTACTAAGCATGCAGTTTTGGAGACTATTAAAAGCGTAGCCCAATTTCCTAATTGCCCCAGAAAACTGTCTTAAGTGATTTGGTCAAGGTTACATAGTAGGCAAATGGAGGATGAAGGAATCAAACCCTGGAACACATGGATCCGCTTCATCCAACACCATTTTGGGGGACAGATTCCAAAAGGATTTGGGCATGGTGTCACATGCCAAACTGAGCCATTAGTGGGTCTGCACCCATCTGGGGAGAAGTGGAGCCCTTCTGATTCCACACTGTGAGCAGGGTTTGCCTCTGGGAAATAATTTGTATTGTATATCGTCAAAGCTCATTAGTGTACTTGGCTGAGCCAATGTTGAAGCCCATTGGAATGAGTGGGCTTCCTGGTGAGGTGTAAACTCCCAACTGTGTGCATGTGGAACTTGGCACTGCAGGCTGTACTTGGTGGGGAAGCCAGACTGCCTCTAGTAGGTAGTTCTCTATAAAGATACTATATTGAAAGCTTCAGGAGTTGGGAAGGGACAAGCCTGGGATCACACGAGTGCAGTTGGCTGGTGTAGTGTAAACCATTCCTCCACCTCCTTTGGGGATGGCTTGCTTTAGTGTTTTGGCTAAAATAGAATGACTTCCCTGGTGGTGTTACTGACAAAGTATGCCTGTCTATTTTCCTATACAAAATGAATGCAGGCATTATATAATGGCTGTGGACAGATTTGACACTGCTCTCACACTAGGTAATGAGGTTCATTAACCTAGAATGTTAGAGGATCTCTGCCTTTTCTTGACATAGTAGCATTTACCCATATTTGATATTTCAGCATTGTGAAGTATTGGTTTCTGAGAGTTCATCCCATCCCAGGATGATGTCAACCCTGGTGCAGGTTGGATTTTACTATTCATTGTCACAAGAAGATTTTGGCAGAGGCCACGTGTTCTGACTGCCAGTGTTATAGAATCCAATCCTTAGTAAAAAGCTTTTCTGACTGAGACCAGTCTGTAGGCAAACTAGTGCAAGTATGCAGAGCTCAGTAATTGTAGAACATTTGTACTGAGGTATAGAACAGTATGCCTTAAAAAAAAAAAAAAACGCTTGTTTTAGTACATAGCAGCAAATAACCATGTATAGTTGTGGGATATTTTAGCTTCCATGTCAGTTAAAGGCTGGCACATTTGTACTGAGGTATAGAACAGTATGCCTAAAAAAAAACAATGGTCTTAGTACATAGCTCAAACCCAGAGCTGTTGGACATGCTACACCTAAAGAAATCCCAGTCCCTCCGAGCTACACACTCTAGGGACCTAAACCTTGTCACTACAATAAACCGGACATGCTAGAGGGCTAGACTCCTGTCCCAGAGACTTCCCATACTCTGGAACAAGCCACCCATCTATGTCAAGCAAAATTCCACATCACTCTTAAAGAAAAATCTTGATAAGTGGATGGGAAATAGGAAATACACCCCAGGTTCACTTCGGTGGCTCTGCTCGACAGGGGCACAGGAAAATCACTTTCTTGGGTGGCGTAAGCCAGGGAACCTTGTTGGCTAGGCTTACTTAGGCCCTTGGGCTGATAGCCTAGTACCTACCTATGAACCTATGTTTTAGCTTCCATGTCAAAGGCTGGCACATCTGCCTAGTTAAGGAAGATGCATTAAATGAGATGTCCAGAAAAAAAATCTGTAGTAAATGCCTTTGTTTTTGAGTGCTTTAGATTAATACTTTATGCCCAGTCATTTAACAGAGTAAAGTTACCTGGCAACAAAGCCACAACCTTCAAAGAAAACCCTGTGGAATTTTCAGCTGGTAACCTGGAACGCTATCAGTGTCTTTTTTAAGTGCAACTTTGAAGTTGCCTGCCCTTTGCAGGCCAAAGCCATCTCAGTCTGGCTAAATCTGTGAAAAAGGATTTTGGGGTAAAACTTTTATCTGACTTAGTGGACGGTTTTAAAAAGGACATGGTTATTTTCATCACTGTGAATTGCTCCTAATAGAGTGCTAGTGAACTTAATTTGTAGTCACTGCAAACAATTTTAATCAATGCCCCCCCCCCCAAAAAAAAATCACCAGGTGGAAAGCCACCCAATTCTCCATGTCCTGTGTGGGAGATTGCCACACCCCCACTCTCCAACACAAACACAATTTATTCAACTTCAAGGTTAGTTCTCTGAGAAATCCTGTTTTATTTTGTAGCTGCCCTGCCGTTAACGACATAATTTCTATAAAGTATGTGAATTACTGTATAGACAGCTGCAGTTCTGACAACAGCATTCACAGTGCTCTTTTCCACCATGTCATGTAGAATCGGGGTAGAATCTGTGAAGCGGTCTTATAAGTTCCTGAAAGGGGTTAATGCATTTGAATGAGCAAGTCCTTCTGCTTTCCACCAGGTTTCTTTTCTCCAGTGCCGTGGACACTAAATGTGGCTGTAGTATTGATTGTAGACATTACCAAAGCTTCTAATTTGAGTCCCCCCCCCCCTCTTCTGCCAAGGTTATAGTGTGCTCTTTACACATTGTAATTACATTACATTACAATTGCTTGATGACAAAAACACTGATAAGTTGCCTAGTCTGCTTTTTAAGTATTTCTAATAATCTAATATCACCTTCATCCCTTCTCTGGTCCTGTGACCGCCTGTCCCAGGCCTTGATTATTACAACATGTGGCAGAATCCCTGAGTTAGATGGGCCAACCCCTGCCTCATGCCACCTTCACACGCAGTTTATCAGGTTGTTTGGCAAAACTGTACTTGGTTCATTCTAGTGTAGTAGCAGTAGATTTCAGCTGCACAGGTGTTTCAGGTGTATGCACTGTGTGAAAAATACATTTACATTGAGCAGCTGCTATTTTACATTATAGTCTCTTCTATAAAAAAAAAACTGTTTGTTGGCTCCTGTGCTGTTTAAAACAGTCCGTGCTTGTTGCCTGAGTCTGCTACAACAAGTGTACACTGTATTTGTGTAAAACCTGCACAGATCGGTATTTAAGATGATTGGAGAGTGTGTATGGTAGCCTTGAAAGGTGCACTTACCTGTGTCATGGTTCAGTTACAGGGTAAGAACAGTTCTGTGACTAAGAATATGCCTTGAGATGGAAGATGTTTTGTTTCACTGCTGCAGTCCTGACTTGTGGGATTTCCCCCCATGGAAGCCCTTGGCCGGCATGACTACCAGAGAATATGTTCACCTCCTCCAGAAGCCATCGGACAACCCTGTCTGACATCACTGTATTTGGGTATAAAGGGAGGCAGCCAGTGCAGTGATCTGTGTTCTTTCTTGATGACCGATGCACTGATTAGCACTCTGCTTCTGGATCTGTCCAACACACCAGAGAAAGAAGGCTTATAAAGCTAAGCACCCGTTGGAGAACCTTTTCATGTGCTTTTTGACTAATGTCATAGAAAGTTAATACGTGTCTGCCATTGCAAACAGATACCACACCGGGGGCTCTCATTCCTTTTGTGTAGCTTGTATGGGGCCTGAACATGATGTTCCTGTCAGTTTTGCACTTGCTTGTATAGCAGAACAATCAAGCCATAGGGCTACCTCTGCTACCTTCGTCATGAGGCCTTTGAACTGCCTGTTTCATATGGCGAAGTACCAGGAAATTATTCTTTACCAGATGAAACAAAAACTGATGGGGATTTAAAATAAGGTCCTGGCAAATCCTGAAGCAGTGACTCCAGGCCGTAAGGGAGCCCTTTGATAACAGAGGTGGTGACACAGGCCTCTATCAAGACCTCTTCAGAGTTCAATATGCCTCTGGATCCCTGTACTTCTTACAAGCCAAAGGACTTGGCTTATTTGTTGGGTCCAGGTCCACTTCATGGGCTCCAGCTTCTGAGGATCACTCTAAAATCAACTGCTTCTCTTCATGTCATCAGATCACCTCAGCCTGTCGCTCATGTGAGTCATTTGTTTGTCCAGGTGCTAGTGCGGAGATCAACCTTAGGTCAAAGCCTAAGGCCTCTCACAAAAAGCTATACCCACCTTACCTCAGCCCTACCAACAAGACCCAATGAAGTTGGCTGAGGATTTTACTTTGGTCAAATTCAGATGCCTCCCTCCTCTTGAAACATCCCCTGGTAAAACAAAGAGGGGATGCCACACCATAGGAATTTTCTGACTCTCTTGAGGATAAATTTGATCATGATGAATCTACTTTTGTGGAGAGTGCATTTATTCCTTTCGGTGAGGTTTCTGACTGCGGAGAACCTTGTCTCAGCTTTCCTTTAGGATATTTCCATTGGCTAAAGATTTTATACCCTGAGGTAGCACTTCAGATGGGAAGTTGAGGACTTCCCCCAATCCAAGAAGCGGATTATGAAATTAATCTCCCTGTGCATAAAACCCTTTGCCATTCCCCCCCAGTGTTAGAGGTGGTAGACTGTCTACCTAGGTGGCTCTTTACAACCAGACACTCTGCCCCCTATCCCTCGAAAACCTGACAAATTTTATAGTTTTCCAGATTCCCACAAACACCTTTTTATGAACCCTGTGGCAAATCCTGAAGCAGTGACTCCAGGCCGTAAGGGAGCAAAAGCTAGTTCTTCCAAAAATCCTTTGCCTACAGACAAAGCAGAGCCTTAGACATGTTTGGAAAGAAAGTCTACGCCTCTGCTACCTTCGTCATGAGGCCTTTGAACTGCCTGTTTCATATGGCGAAGTACCAGGAAATTATTCTTGACCAGATGAAACAAAAACTGATGGGGATTTAAAATAAGGTCCTGTCAAAGGAACTCCTGCTCTCAGGTGGCTAAACACTCTGCACTGCAACAGTGATGCTTTGGAAGCCCCCCAGCATGACAGAACCCACAGGATCCATCCTTAGAAGACATGCCTGGCTGAGGGAGCAGTCCCTTCCTTAGCATGTCATATCCAGTCTTCTGGATCCCCCTTAAACAAAGGTTTCCTTTTTGGTCCAAAGGCTGAAGCTGTCCTTAAAACGAAAGATAAGGCCAAGTCCATGCAAAGTGTCAAGGACTTCCTTCAGGTCCATCCCTTTTGATGCAGCCAGAATTATCCTGCCAAACATTTGTCCATTCCAGCCCCCCAGTCTAAGCCTAAGCAAAGGTAACATCACAGGGAAAGGAGCCAAAGACAGCACCAGTGGACTAGGTGGTGGCAAACCTACCTCAGTAAGCCTGCGGGATCTCTTCCCCAGGGAACTAGCAGGGATCAGTCATGACTCTGGCATGATGCTCCCTTCCTCCTGCCCTCTTCCCCACCCTCCCCCCATGCTGGGGGGCACTGTCCGTATTCTACAAGAACTGGACTCCATTACCAGTTATCTGTGGGTGCTAAACATCATTCAAAGAGGTTACAAACTTAAGTTCAACCAACACTTGATTCGCTCAAGCTTCACAGATATTCCTCCAAACCAAAAAACAGAGGCCTTAACTGAAACAGAGCTTCTGTGCACTCAAGACTCTGTGGAACCTGTGCCAAAACTGTTAAAAGAAAAAAAAAGGTTTTTACTCGTACTTTTCCTACTTCCCAGAAAAGAAGGTACCTGGAGACCAATTAAACCCGTCAAAGCTCAACTGATTCCTACAGGACCCAAAATTGAAAATACTAACGCTGCAGAAACTACTGCTCATGGTTTCCAGCAATGCTTTCATGGTAACCTTGGCTCTAAAACATGCATACTTCCATATCCCCATAGAGAAATCTTATAGAAGGTTCTTAAGCTTCAGAGCAGGTGTGAGGCACTATCAATTCAGTTATCTGCCTTTTGGCTTGTCTACTGCACCTAGCATCTTTCCAAATGCGTAGCCGCAGTGATGTACTTCTGCAGGACAAAGGAAATTCAGATTTTACCTTTATTTAGACAATTGAGTTTTTCTAGGTTTGTTGCCTGAATGACGCAAAGCAGACCTGCTTTATACACAAAACTTACTAACCTCGGTGGGGTTCACAATCAATACACAAAAATCTCAAACCCCTCAAACAGGGTTGTGTTTCTGGGAACCTTACTGGACTCAACTCTTTTGAAGGCTTTTCTCCCTCCTGACAAGGATACCTTCCTAAATTTACTTCAAAAAGTTCTCCATCAGAAAGTACCTCACAGACAGAGTATCTCAGGGTCCTAGGATACATGGCCTCTTGCGTTCTCACGAACCCCCCCCCCCCCAACCAGACCTCATACGAGAAAACTGCAGTGATCTCAAAAATGTGTGGTGCCAATATTCACAATCTCTCACCTTTAGAATTAAACTGCTTCCTTGGCACAGGAAAGAGTTTGCCTGATGGGCCAAAGCATGCTCCCTCAGTCCAGGCCTTCCCTTCAGGTTAATCACTCAAGACCAAACTCTGAAAACAGATGCATGAGAAATAGCTTGGGGAGTCCACTTCAACTTTCAGACCCATGGCAGATGGGACTCCCAAATTCAAAAATAAAAGCGTCAACCTAAAAGAACTAATGGTAGTCCAAAAAGGCTGATTGCCTTCAAAAAGAAATGGAAACCCAGAGTCCTCCTGGTGAAGACAGACAATACCACAGCTGTGTTGCATAAACAAGCAGGGGGATCCCACTCTAAGCCCTTTGCCACCTATTCATGGATCTTTGAAAAGCAGCAAACTCCCTAAGGCTGCAAACATTGGCACAGTACTTGCCAGTAGAAACCTGTCAACTAGCGGATTACTTCAGGAGCCTCAGACCTCCACAAGTGGCAACTGTATTGGGAATTATTTCTCAGCATAGCTGAAAAATGGGGTGCACCACAGATAGACCTATTTGCCACCAAAGAAAATGCTCACTTGAAAAAGTTTTGCTCCAGGAACTAAATGAAGTCAGCTTGGAAGACAGATGCCTTTTCCTTACCTTGGAAAGGCGTATTCCTCTGTGCCACCCCCCAGTGCCACTGCTACCCAGGCTGTTTCTGGCCAAGGGAAATTCTGATGGCCCCAGACTGGCCAGGGCATCACTGGTACCCTCTCTTACCCAGTCTAACCAACAGGGCGCCATAGCAGCTGTCACAGAGCATGAACTTGCTAATAGAGGACAGAGGCACAGTAATAAACCCCAACCTGCACACACTGACAGCTTGGATGGTACTTTGGTCACATGGAATGGTCACTCCTTGACTAGCAGGTCCTGAACTTCTAAAAGAGGCCAGGATGCCAAGGAATAGGAAGTCTTACTCTTGTCAAATGGAAAAGATTAATTCTTTGGTGCAGACAAAAAGGACAAAACCCTCCTCAAGCTTCAGTCCCTTTCATCTTGTCATATTAGCTCAGCCTTTTTGAAAAAGGTGTCTCCTACTTGTCTGTAAAAAAAGCCATGCTTCAGCTATTTCTGTTTGCGATCTCCGCCTCCTCTCTCTCTACATGTAAGTTTGAGAGGGGTTATCCACATTAGACCTAGGAAACCTATTCCTCCCTGGGAACTCAGTTTCATTTTTGAGAAGCTGACCCCTCGAATCAGTGACTTCCTCTGATATAAAATTCCTGACCTGGAAGACAACATTCCTACGAGCCATTACCTCAGCCATAAGGGTGTCAGAGCTTCAGCCCTTGTGTGTGGAACCTTTCTACCCCGACAGTGTCTCATGACCAATCCTTCCTTTATGGTCAAGGTGATAGCAAAGATGACTTTAAGCCAGACCATACACGTCTGCATTCTTTCCTGACCCTCAAAACAAGGGAGAGAGGATCCTCAATTCTTTGGATATGCATAGAGACAACTGTGTTTCGACTTGGACAGAGCCACGAATGTCAGGAAATCAGACCGAATGTTTGTGGCCTTTCCCAGTAGCTCTGAGCATATACCAGTTTCAAAATAAGCTGTTTCTAAATGGAGCTTCCACTGTATTTCTTTTTGCTACAGCCATCATGGTAAGACACCTGATGCAATGAAGACACATTCCACTAGAGCTACTGCGATCTCTACTGCCTTTCTTAAAGGGGTGGACACCAAGGGCATTCTGGAAGCAGCTGCTTGGTTCTCTGTCCATACCTTCACCAAACATTATTCCAAGTCCAGAGCAGGATTTGCAGCTGCCATTTTGCAGCGCATCTTTGCTTCTCCTTGACCTTTTCCGTCCACCCTCCTTTTCAGCTTTGGGAATTGTCCCACAAGTCAGGATTGCAGCAGTGAAACATGAACATAGAGTTGTGTAGCCTTACCAGAAACGTAGATGTTAGTTTATTTACTCTTTGGATGCTCTTTCCCCTCCCTTCTTCCCTTCTGCCGTATGGGATAGGTTAGGACATCAGTCAGGGTGGCCCCCTTCCTCCTTCATACTTATTCCCAGACCCTTGACGTCAAGGGCATAAGTGGGGGGGTTCCTACTTGTTGGGGCAAAAAAAGTACTGAGGTTATGGTGCCAGCAGGCTCCCTTTATACTGAAACTTAGTGATGTCGAATAGGACATCTGCTGGCTTCTGGAGGGGAAAATATCCTCTGGTAGCTGGGCCGGCCAAGGACTTCCATGGCAGGAAATCTCACAAGTTGGGACTATAATAATTTATACACTCAACACCTACATTTATGGTAAGTGTACACAACTGTATTTTGTTTTGCCCCGTGGTAAGGGGGTAAAGATCACTGCATGCAGCATTAACTTCTGTGGTAAGCAGTTCCCATTTTAGGCACCGACAATGAGAAAGCTGTATTCTTTCTGTATAGTTTAAAGATTAACTGCTGAGGTAGTAGGGCTCACCAGATTATATTGTCTCCATGTTTAACTCAACTGCCTTGGAGCATGCAGGTATGGGCATCTCACAGGTGATAAGCTAGAGACTTGCCATGTTCTCTGTAGCACCGTACACCCTATTGAATTGTAGAATGCTGTTGACCAGTGAGGCCTTTCAGATGGGATTGCAAAGGGTGCACTGAAGTACTTGCCTGTAGACCAGTCATGACTGTATCTTAAGAGTTAGTGGGACATCCAGAGTGAATTTTTATCATTTGTGTAGCAAAGTTTGAGTTTGCTTGATTTTGTTTGATGCTTTCCTGCACTGTTCACATGATTTGTTTAGTTTTGTGTTGGTCCTTCAGTGTTTTTCTGTTTTCAAAGCCAATGATTCTTTAATATGCGAGAGGTGGAAAGTGACGTGGATGAGTACGGGTTTTACTGGAAGCTCTCTTCCAGACAAAGATTGTTTTGAAGACTGATGTTACTGATGTCTTTAAAGCTAGTCTCATCTAGTGTTTGTATAACATTAGCAATTAGTAAAGGAACATGGTTCCTATGGTGTAGCTGACCTAAGTGAAGTCCATCTATGGTTAACACTAAGTAATGGAACCAAGGATGTAATAAAAGGCATAGTGAACCAGGGACTTGATAATAAAATACACTGCACTGCGGCAGCAGACCTGGAGAAGCAAATAGTAGTATGATGATTGATTAATACCATAGAGGTAAGAAGCATATAAGCATTACAATGGAAACATGTCCAGACAGGAAGTACTTTTTTGTCTGTGTGTACTTCCGATATTCTGCACACTCCTTTCTGCCATTTTACATGGGTCTATAATACCAAAGTCCTACTGCCTTTACCTTGTCATTGACCTCTACTCAATGCGTGGTACAGCTTTGGGTATGGGAGTGTAAATCACAGGGCAGCTTGAAGTATTAAAACTTAAATAATAAATGAAACTGTGGTAATACTGGGATAGTGATTTCACCACGATTAACTTTTTTTTTCTGTATAATTGTTTGCAGGTAAAACAGGTGAGTGGATTAGAAGGAGGAAATGGAACTGCCAAACCATGCCAAACAATTGCTACTTCAGCTCAACCAGCAGCGAGCCAAAGGTTTCCTCTGTGATGTCATTATTGTCGTGGAGAATGCATTGTTCCGTGCCCACAAGAACATCCTGGCAGCCAGTAGCATGTATTTCAAGTCCCTGGTCCTCCATGACAACTTGATTAACTTGGACACAGACATGGTGAACCCGAATGTATTCAGACAAGTTTTGGATTTCATTTACACTGGGAAGCTTTGTGCACCATCTGACACAGATGGTGAACAGAACTTTGGTGCCCTCCTTACTGCAGCAAGCTACCTCCAGTTGCATGATCTGGCTGCAATTTGTAGGAAGAAGTTAAAGAGGAATGGCAAACCAATGCCTGTCAAGGTCAATACCCTCAACAGTGGCAGACCAATCAGAAGTCATAGACTAAATGCATCGCCGGTTATCCATAACCAATATTCTGTGGCAGTACAAGAAAGTACTGTCCCACTCTCAAATGAACTGCAGAAGGCTTCTGATGATGAGGTCTATGCGAGTCCAAACCAAGACAGTTCGCTCACTTCTAGCAGGGGAGGCAGTAAAAACGGTAGCAGTAATGCAAACGGGAGCAGTGGTGGTGAACAGGAGCTTGGTCTTGACCTATCCAAGAAGAGCCCGTCTGTCTCAACTCCACAATCTCAGGATGAGGTGCATCTCAACGAAATTCAGCAGGATTCTCCACAGTCTGCCTCAAACTGTGTCGCCAACAGTGCCTCTTTTAGTGACCCGGCAGCCAGCAACCAAAACGACGAGAGCAGTGAAGTGATGGAAGTGGAGATCACGGAGGAAAACCACTCCTTGACAGACACTGGACAGCAGAGAAAAAGCCTGCGACATTCTGCACGCAAGAAAGAATGGGCAAAGAAGGAGAGTGCATTCAAAAGTAAAGATGGCGGAAAAGTTGGTGAGGACAACGAGTCTCTGCCCAATGGTGTGATTGTAGGCCCACTTGGCAAGTCAGCCGAACGCACAGTGAATGCTGTTAACAGTTCAGGGAAATCTTTTTCTTGCAAGCGAGAAGTGGCGAATGGTAAGGAGAACAGTGAAGAGAGTGGTCACAGTGAAAATGAGAGTGGACACACAAGTGCAAATTATGTGTATAGACAGGAAGGATTCGAGTCTGTGGCTTATGGTGATAACTTGTATGTTTGCATACCATGTGGTAAAGGCTTTCCCAGCTCAGAGCAGCTCAATACCCATGTGGAGACTCACACAGAGGAGGAGCTTTATATCAAAGAGGAAGACTCCTATGTGAAAGAGGAGGCAGAGGAAGCTGAGGATCTGTCTGCCCCAAACCCTCCTTATGGCAGTGATTCCAGACCATTTAAATGTTCAGTATGTGAGAAGAGCTACAAAGATCCTGCAACTCTGCGTCAGCATGAGAAGACGCACTGGCTGACGCGGCCATTCCCTTGTAATATATGTGGCAAAATGTTCACACAGCGGGGTACCATGACACGACACATGCGCAGTCATTTGGGCCTCAAGCCTTTTGCTTGTGAAGAGTGTGGGATGCGCTTCACGAGGCAGTACCGCCTAACCGAGCATATGCGGGTCCACTCAGGTGAAAAGCCCTATGAATGTCAACTGTGTGGTGGAAAATTCACCCAGCAGCGGAACCTGATCAGCCACCTGCGAATGCACACCTCGCCGTCATAAGCCAAAGACTTGGATTATTTCCAGAGAATGTGCTTTTACTCTGCATTGATTACCTTTCTGTGGACAGCTGCTTAAGGGAGGGAGCTAATGTGAAATTCAATCATGGGCATGCAGAATAGGAAAATGTTTCTGAATTGGGCATTGCTTACAAATACATTCACACATCTATTTATACAAGTGCACGCACAGGACAATTGACATTCTGGGTAATATATTACATTAAGCAGGTATATCCGTATCTCTCCATCCTAGCATACATTCTGGCAGCTAGGTTGGGGGAGGATTCATTTCTTGTGCCAACTTTCAGTAAATCCAAATATCAGTACCTCTGCGCAGTCATTTCACCTTCCTTGCTTTACCTCCTGAACTGACAGCGCACAGGATGCTACCATCTAGCCACTATTAGCATCATTTAAGAATATATATGTGTATACCTGCAGCATGCAGAAATGAGCCAAAGGCATTGTGTAGTAATTGTCTACACACTGAGCTATCCAAAGAAAAATCAAAACTGAAAGCTTTCTCTTGTTGAAACAAAAATGGCAGTCGGCCCTCAATGGGTTGGCTCTCCACTTCCTTTGCATTCTTGAGTGTTTCTCTTCTGCCTTCCCGTGGTTGTCAATTTTAGTTGCCCTTCCACAGAATCCCTTAAAGTGAGCAGGGGTCTTTCATTTTCTATTACTACTTAGGGATATGCTTTGAAACATGGAGGTACTTGCTTTATAATGGAGAAGAACTCTTGTAATGTTTATGTGAATGTTTAAACTGGAAGGTCTAGGGTTAATTCTGGGGATTGTTTTAGGGTGTAGGTTGGACTTGCTACAAGTTCCATAGGTACTTTTATTTTTTTATTTTGTATGTATGTTCAGTTATCCTCCCCTCACTCAAAAAAAAGAAAAGAAAAAAAAAAAGAAAAAAAAAGACAGGTCTTTATAGACTTGTTACCTTGCTACCTCTCAATAAGTCATGAGAACAATAAGTCAAGTCAGTGAAGAGTAATTTCCTGTATGTATTTTAAGTGTATTAAGTAGAGACTTTTTCATTTGGGCATTTTACCCAGCCAGGATCTCTGCAAATAAAATGTTAGTCACACGAAGCCAAGCAAATATACAGCCATAGAAAGCTACGCACATTCTTGCATATAACAGTCTGGACTCAGTAATACTGTGATGTTAATCTAATTTGCAAAGACCAAGTCTCTTCATTGAGGCTGAGTGTATTAATAAGCAATGGTTGATGACTTTATAAAGTTTGAAACCTTATGGAGTGGGTTGAAAAGGGGATCTTCAGTGTTTTTAATCTCTCTCCCCATGTGGACCTCAAGACTCTAGGCTTCACATTATTTTGTCCTTTGTGTGTGGGCTCTGGAATATTCTTTTTCACCAAAAAGGCTTGATAACTATGGCTTGACCTTCATGCTTTGGCTGATAGCATTGTTTGATGATTGTCACATGTTTTCTTCTGGGAACATTAGCATACAGTGTTTTCACTTGCATTTATGCAAACTTTGTGTACTTGCAATGTAAAAAGTATGTTCTTGCCCCACCAGATATCTCCCTGGACTTGCCAGAGGTCAGTACAGAGACAGCTTGCATCCCCACCCAAGATAAGTGAGCTAGCAACTGATCTCCATCTGGTCTGTTGGTTGATGGGTTCATTTTTGCCAGCAGTGCAGATGGGCATTTCAGTCACTTCAGAGCCAGTAGGACCACTCCAAAAGTCAGTCATGTGTGTCTGATACAGCGACACCAAAATGTTCCGCAGGCCTGATGAAATAGTTGCTCAACAAGAGGAGAGGTTTAAAAAAAAAGTCTTCTAATGGAGGAGCATTCAGCTGTTCCCCAGAGTTGGTTCTGCTTTTTGATGAACTTTGGGGAAAATTGGAATAAAGCCTCCGAGTCCCTTGCACTCCAAGTAATAATGTAGACATTAGTTGGAACGCTTACTCTAACCAAGAGTGATGTGGAATTCTGAAGCTCAGGGAAGCTGCTTACTGAAGTATTCAAAAACCTACCCTTCTGCATTGGATCCATTTGAACTTTTACTGGGTCACTTCGTGTGTTGAGAACCCTCCATTGCCTTTCCTTTCTTGCACAAAACTGCAGCCCATTAAATAACTTGACCGTTTTCTAGCAGTATGTTGCATGCTTGGCTGAGTAAAATGTTCGCCATGTCTAACAGTTAGGCTCTGCCCTGTGAGTTGGCTTAAGGTTTACATGTTTTGTTTGTTTTGTTTTGTGTGCTTAAGACCATTGTACTTTTATTTATGGTGTCAGTTGACCCTACTTACCAGTTCAACAGCTTTTATTTTTTTTTTTTTCAATTTAGACCAAAAAAGTAAGCATGTTCAGCTGAAAAAAAGTTTAACGTTGAGGTTCATCTATTAAGTTAGTGTAGACTTTCTCTGAAGAAGGGGAGGAAGACAAGTAATAAGTTCCATTGAACTGAGGAAATGTAATAATATAAATGACCCTGTAGAGAAAGGGAGAATGTCTGTAATTGGTTTATTTACTAGGAGTACATTCTTTGCATTGTTTTTTCACCTCATGAGTTAAGCATCGCCTGATTTTTACTCCAAAGATCTCAGTGCAAGTCTAGTTGTAGAATTCACTCCTTCTCGTCTTACCTGTTTTCCCCAGTCTTGCTATTGTAGGTTGGGTTACACCTAGATCAGATCTTAAACTAGTGGCTGTTAAAGTAGCCGAGTCTGAAACTTCAAAATGATTTAACTGTTTGGTATTATTGCAAGCAAAAAAATAAGCTTGGTCTAAGATTGGCAAGGAGGTTCCTGATGCACTGAAATGTATAATACCCCTTCGTTTTTTTTTTTTTTGTTTTGAGCCTCTGTCCCCCCCTTCGTTTTTAATAGCTTGTTAATAGCATACTCAGAACAGAGTACAATTTTTTGTTCATGTAAAAAGGAAGGTATTTGGTACAGAAGGCCATGACACTTGTATAGCCCAGTTCAGTGGAAACAGATGTATGTCATCACAGTTTTCTTTATTGTGCAGGATGCAATATCCTCAGACGCGTCATAATGATGCAAGAAGTGATGAATGTCAAAACTGCAGAGGGGATTGTTTGTTTTTAAATAGAAGATCCTTATTTTTTATATTGGTATTTTGTCCTTCAACATTAAAGGGGATTTTTAGTGCTGATCATTTTGAAGTTTTATGACAAAGTAGTTACAGAGGAGGTAATTTTTCTTTTCCGTTTGTTTCATTTTTTTTTTAATTAATTTTTATCAGCACTTAAACAGTTGCGACATAAAGTCTGTGTAATTGCAGGACTGATTTGTACAAATGGAGCCGTCTTTCATGTAGCTGTTGTAGGGTTGTATTCTAGAGAATGAATGTTGGTACATTTCCAAACTGTGACAGTAATAATGATGCTCAGAGCTTCAGGGACTGCTTAGCGCCCCCTATGGTGCTGGCCTCTCAACTACATTTGTAAGACATAGTATTGTATCAAACTTTCTGTATTTTAATTAGAAAAAAAAAGAAAAAAGCAGAACACTAGTTTCATATTTAAGGTTTTAAGAAATGGGGTTACTTTTTGTTTTGGAAAGACACAAAGAGCCTCAGAAAGAAAAATTTAAATAGAGGCCCGGCAGCTTTTGTGAAAATTTATGCTTTACTCATAGGTTCTGAATGCTTTTGTGGGGTGGGGGGTGGGGGTTATAGTAGCAGAGTTGTATAAGAGCTCATACCCAAATTCGCAAACTATTTTTTAAACCAAAGCACATTTGAATGAGTATGGAACCTTGTGTGACTCCAAAAAAAAACAAAAAAAAAAACAAAAAAAAAATCTTTTTTATGTATTTATCTCATTGTTTACATAAAGTTTTACAGTTTCAGACCTCAACAGAGCTAGAGAAAGGCCAGTCAAAATTGATCTTGTTTTTCCCATTTTCCCGTTGTTCCACAGTTAGCATTCCAGTGCTTCCTGAGGAAAAGATTTTCCATTCTGAAATTGGAGTGCAGTCACTTGAACTGACCAGGTTATTAAAGACTTTGAAGGGGTATATGAGAAATTATGCCGAATACTCAGGAAGTGGCATATCTTTTGATTGACAGCTGTACACCTTTCCAGGAGGAGTAATGGGGTTTGTATGCAGAGGAGATAGATTTGTACACCAAAAGATGGAAGTCGCTTTAATTCTGTATTTCCAGACAGTGCCTTGTCCACAGCTTGGCATTTCCTTTTCAATTTAGAAAGGAACATTGAGGGTTATCCTCTAAAGTGTTATCTCCAGCCATTTACAATAGCCAGTAGAGCAGTCCAAATATATGCACATACATTAGTTTGTGTAAAAGTCGAGAAAGGTTCTTTCTGTGCCTCAAATGAAAATGTGCAAGGAAGAAGTGGAACCTTTTTCTACTTCCCAGGATTCCCCTTCAGATTTTGGTCTGTAAGAAGATGTAATTCTTCTGTCTCTATCAGTTAATGTGAAAGTGGGTAATGACCACTGATATATATTTTTTTAAATTCATTCTACTTTATCTTTACATAAGATTACCTTTGCATGGTAACCTGTAGTCTTTCTGCCCTTTCTTCTTGCAGACCACTCAGTGTGAAAAATGTCGGGCCCACATACAATAAGATGCTGTTAGGATAAGGGTTACCTAGGTGGTGATGTGATTAGCTGTCTCCTGTGACTTTTCTTGCCCAAGCAATTTTTCTGGGCTGTTGATGCAGAACGTCACCTTTACTTCTACTCTACTTCTCTCAGCCTTTCCAAGCTGGCATTTATTAACTTGTCCATTTCTTGGAACATGGCAAATGTAACCAAAATTTAGGAGTTTTTGTTTGAGAGTTGATGTAGAGGGGATGGGAAAAGTATGTGTTCTATGGTCGGTCTGACTGTACTGGGTCACTGATGAAAGTCCTGCCTTTGCCAAAGTCAAAGGAGCATGAAACTTTCAAAGGAAAAAGGGTACAAATTTATTGGGCAATTTTAAAACAAACGCCAATGAAGAATGAGCCGTTTAAGTTGAGTGAAAAATAATATTCATTTTGTCTGGTCTGGTCTCTTCCGCAGATGGTGCAAACACTTTTTGACAGTGTTCTTTTTGTATCGATATGTATTGCAGTAATGAATGTATTTATTCCTTGGATCCTGTATGCACACAAATACGAATTTTTGTTCTTGTTTTTCTTTTTCTTTTTTTTTTCCCCTTATTTTGTAAATGATTCAATGTGTTTGCAAAAAAAAAAAAAAAAAGAAAAAAGTAAACAAGAAGCAAGAAGATGGAAAAACAAAGATGTGTACACAGGGTCTTCTTTACAGGATTTCAAACAAAAATAAATAAAATTGTGAATCTCAGAGACTTTCAGCATAGCCATATACCACAACCTGTGAAGATGCTACAGTGAAACAGGAACTGGACTTTTTATAGCTTTGCATTGCAGAGGAAATCTGTTTTCTCTATTTAATATGTCCTGTGTTGGTTATGGTGCGCACTCTGCCTAAGATGTTTATATGAAGCGCATTGTCTTTATTTGATTGATTTTTTTTTTTTTTTTTTTTTTTTTTGTATTTACTGTCAATCTTAGTTCATTGATTCTAGTAGTTTGCAGTATTTATCGGTCACATTCATGTTTTTTTTTTCTTCTCTCTGTCTCTCTCCAAGCAAGGATGTTGCTTCAGTGGGGACATTAAATGTAGATCTTGCAGTATTTTCCTGTTTTGGGATGCAGATGGAGGTACAGGAGTGTGTGTGTGATGTATAGAATCGTATTGATTCTATAACACCAGGGCCTTTTTTTTGTCTCTGTACATGCTTTGTGCTGAACATTTTAACATTTTGTTGACTAAAACATTTTATGTGGCACATTTTCTGAGAATATCCTGTTGTACCTACTCACAAAAGTTGCATGATTGCCCACTGAGGCATGGTCACTAGTTCATTCCTTCAGAATTCTATTGATTGGTGTGGGCATTTTTATCCTTAAAACAGCATTGCAGTGTTTTCTATCACAGACTACAACTCTGTACTACCATGAGCTCATGGAAAAATGTCTTTTACTAACTTAGTTGCAGTTTAACAAATGAAAATGAGTGGGTTGAACTGTAAAACACTCCACCCAAGTTGAGCTCCGTCATTTTAGTTGGCAGAATTCTGACAAATATGTTAGATTTGGTATTCATGTTCTGTCCCAGCTGTGTTTTGTTTCACAAAAGCACTGTGCACTTCTATGAGGGTGCATTTACATATGACAAGAGTCTAGATAAACATTGACCATCCCCCCTTTATTGGTTTTGATTAGGTTCATCTCCAACTGCAATTCAACTAAAACCTTGAAAGAGGCCTTTGTTAGAGATGGTGGTTCACTTCTTCCAGTGCATGTTAATAGTGTCCTGGGTACTTCAGTTCACTTGTTCCCTGACCCTGCCAGATTTTTTTTTCCCGCTAATTGCAACAACTCGGATTATACTTTGTGTGCAAAGGGCTGCATTTGCATCTCTAGTACACCTTCATAATGTACCATTGGCCATCACATTCCAAGAAAGTGTCCACTCTAGCATTACCTTAATAGTTTTGAAGTGACATGCCATAAAACTACCTTGAATCTTGGCTTTTCAACTCTGCCACTGTAAGACCACATAGGGAGATGCTGTTGGTCTGCCTCACTACCAAAAAAAGTGGCAGCAGTCTACACTTTACCGTGCAGAGACTAGCAGCAGATTTCACTACAGCGCAACCAGGCATACTTCAGGGCATCACCACAAAGGCTGATACTAATAGCAGTTTACAGCTAAACCCAGCAGAATGCAAGTCCTTGTACTGGTCTCAACCCCCCCCCCCCAAGGTGGTCAGATAGTGAACATGGCATTGGCTAGTGAGGACTGTAACTATTTCAGTGGACTAAGGGAAACATTCCTCTAGGTCCATCCTTGGGAGATGTGTTCTGTGGTGCTGGTACTGCTCTGTCCCAGGTTGACTGGTGGAAGTGAGCTTGGAACCTGATCATCTTGATTTCAGGGAGTGTGACCCCCTTGAGTCATGTCCAGGAGTGCAAGAATTCCGTTCTTAAGACCACCTCCTAGAACCTGTTGGGGCTGCTGGTCCCAGGTAAGGAGAGTCTGTAAGATTGGTGTGTTCCTGGGCTCACATCTTATGTTTTGGGCAGCAGTGATATTTGAGTAGAAGCTAGACTCAGATGTGCTAGAACATCATTGGGGTGTGCAGTCTGTTACCAGTGTTAGTCCCAGTACAGGTCTCTCCATAGCATATGTTGACTGGTACATGATCACTATTTTCCCATGATGCCCAGTGCCTGCAAGTGTCATGCTTACCTTCATAAGATTACATGAACAAGCTCCATCCTGTAAGTTTAGCAAGTGTTTGACTCTTCACAGGCTGCTGTGAGGAACCTAGGAACCCAGAGGCCATTGCTTATGAGATGTTCAAGGATAAGAAGCCCTTCCCATTTTACTTCCCTAGTGGGTTATATCACTTTGGAGATCCCCTCAGCTGATGAGTAACAGCTTGGACCCACCTCAGTTCCCTATCATGTTCCTTGTGGTGTACCTGGTAGGGGGAACTCCAGGGAGGATGGATAGCACCCCCTTATCAGGCCAGTAGTCTGGAGGCATTCTTGCATCTGTGCTTTTGGCAGCCAAAAATGAGTGTATTAATACGTCCCCCTCCTGACTGGGTAGAGCATCTTACTGTTTGTTGACTCTTACATTAGCATTTTGGTCCAGCACAAGTCCCACAGACAGCACTGTGCCACTTTGCTGCTAGAAAAAAAAAAATCCAAAGCTATGGACTGTTATGTCAGGAGTGTGTCCTTTATCACAGTAGGGCTTGGGTGCGTCAACTGTGTCCATCTCATCTGTACAAGTTTCAGTACCATTTAAATAGAAAATTGTGTGAAATAACTTGAGGGTCTCTGAATCTGGGTTCAAGGAGACAGAAGGAGGAACCCCTCCATGTCTTGTGCCTTTTTTTCCTATTTTAGAACTGAAAAACCCCAAAGGCATTGGAGCTCTACATGGTCTTTCTTTCCATTCAAGCCATCATCCAAGAGGATGGTCCACCAGTGATCACACCTTAGTTCTGTTTTCAGTCTTTAGTTATCTGTCATAAGAAGTTTGGTAGAGTTCATCATGCTTTGAGAACTATGACAAGGACCCACAGACTTTATATGTTTTTACTTTAGCTTCTCTGATACAATGTAGACCTGACTAGTCTTTGCCACAGATGTCGTATTAGTCTGTTTCAGTGGAACTGTCAAAAGTAGGTCCAGCCCCTTCTGGCTAGTGGAGCATGTAGAGGCCATCCTCTTCTCAGAACAGAGGTTGGAGGTTTATTTCTGCTCCTTTCCTGGCCTGGAAGTAGAGGGATGAGTTCTTCCCCATACTAGATATCAATTGTTGTTTTTTAATGTTTCTCCTACTAGGCCTTTATGTACTTGGTGTGACACGGTACCTGAATTGTATCACAGGATATGATGGCTGCATTTTTGGCACATTTTTAAGGTCCATACAGTAGATTCCTCAGATTTACTGTGGATGGGTATTGTGGTACAGTACAATGTGTTGCTGTTTTTCCTTCGCTGCCTAGTCTATATCTAGGTAGTGCCTACAGTGGTTCAGACCTTGCAGGGTTGGGTGGCTGCCTGTCCAGGGAAGTCTTAAAGTTGTCAATGCAGTGAACACTCCATTTGGTTTCAGTCTCTAAGAGCTTTACCATAAACTGCAGAAAAGTGTTTCTGATGAGACTTTGGAGAATTCCTTTATAGATTCTGAGTTGAAAACCCTTAATTGTCAATTATTCTTGCCCTTAAAGTGGGCCTAGGAGTTCATGAACTTTAACTCTTGAGGGTGCATTGTGTATAGTCCAGTCTTGGACTTTGCTGAACATTCATTTCAACTCCTAAAGATGGAAATTTTGGAATACACTGAGGTTTCTCTGGCTTTAGAGCCCCTCTTCACTCAGGGACTTGCTTCAGCTGGTGGTTCCTTTTTCCCAGACCCTGGAATGTGTTGGGACCGTCCCCACTAGCATCTGTGTAGGCCTTACCTTTCTGCTGACAGACCCATCTCAGATTCTGATGAAAGATTCTTCATTTAGAATAAAGGTCTCACTTAGTCCCCCTCACAGTGAGAGAGTCATTCCTCCCCACCCCCAGGAGGAAGGAGGGACTCCATATCGGCCATTTGAGCTGGAAGTAGTTTTCCTGGCTATGATGACATTGAAGATGCAACTAGTTCTGGAGCTTGTCCTTGTTGGGTCAGACAACTTGA